>NW_020863965.1:0-40417 GCF_003713205.1 Coffea eugenioides
GGTCAGTCCCACGATCAAAAGCATTTTCGGGTCAGTCCCGCGATCAAAAGGATTTTCGGGTCAGTCCCATGACCAAAAGCATTTTCGGGTCAGTCCCACGATCAAAAGCATTATTCGGGTCAGTCCCATGATCAAAAGCTTATTCGGGTCAGTCCCATGATCAAAAGCTTATACGGGTCAGTCCCATGATCAAAAGGTTATTCGGGTCAGTCCCACGATTCAAAGCTTATGCGGGTCAGTCCCACAATTCAAAGCCTGTTCGGGTCAGTCCCGCGATTCAAAGCTTATTCGGGTCAGTCCCGCGATTAAAGCTTATGCGGGCCAGTCCCATGATTTAAATTTCCTTCTCTAGTCAGTCCCAATTTTAATTTCCTGTCCGGGTCAGTCCCGTTTAAATTTCTGTTCGGGTCAGTCCCGTTTAAATTCTTGTTCGGGTCAGTCCCGCTTTAAATTTCTTGTCTCAGTCAATTCCTTGTTAAATTTTTCTTTCAAAAGAGGTCAGTCCTCATTTTCAAAAAATGGCAGTCGTTCGAGTCGTTCGTGACCGAATGACACAGGTAAGTGTTTGGTGTCTACTTCTTTGTCTCAAGTTTTTCCAAAACTCAGACAAAGAGGGGCAAACTGTAGACACCAAATTTTGGTACGATTTATTTATTTATGTTCATGCTAGTTTATCTTAGTTATTCTTTTTATTTTCTTTAGTCGTTTACTTGTTTTATTTTTTTTATTATTTTTAGTCTTTTTAATGTAGAATTTCTAAAAAGAAAAGAAAATATGTTTTAGTTGTTTTAAAATTCAATTTTTGTCTTGGAAAAAGAAAAAAAGGAAAGGGAAGAAAATTGTTCACAAAATATGTTTATTTCTTTTTAAATTCAATCTTTTGACTTTATTTATTTTTTGGTTAGGTTATTTCGAAAAACAAAAGAAAAGAAAAAAAATGGAAATGAAAAATGGAAATTTGTTTTTTTTTGTTGTTTTTAGTTTATTTTTATCTAATGTTAATTAAGTTGTTTTCATCATTAATTATTATTGTTTTATTATTATCATTTTTGTTGTTTAATTAACTAATTAATTAATTAAATAAATAAAAAAAAAAAACCGCAACTTCCTTTCTGCTCTGCACAAACCACAAACCGCAACTTCCTTTCTGCTCTGCACAAATAACTCCTGGGACAGCAGCTTCAGCACCGCACAATGCAGCCAATCAAAATTCAATACCAACTCAACACTCAACCGACCTCGACATTCAAACATCCTCAAAATCACGGCACCATTCCTCTATTTTTTTTCTGCACCGCAAACCACGGCATTTTTCATTTTCATCGTGAAGCATCCAAGAGCAAGGGAGGGAACGCGAGCTGCAATCTTCTTTTCGTTTTGTTCTGACCGTAAGTTGGAGGAAAGGCAAAGAGAAACCATGAGCAAAACTCCACACATTCTGCACCTCCATTTGCACCCGGCTTCACGACTGCAACCTCAACCAAACTGCACTTCACCTCCCAGTCGCAACTCATCAAATCAGAATCACCAACTGCACTTGGCCGTGAGCTGTGAGTGATCAGCTTCTTTGGAAATAACGACGAGAGAGAGAGAGGTGAGGACTTAGTTTATCTTCCAGCCTCACTTCAAGACCAATCGAGAGAGGGAGAGAGAGAACCGAGGGTCAAACTTCCTCCAATCCAGCCGCAAGTTTGAGCCAGGGAGAGGGAGAGTTGCGGACTGCAATTCTGGACAGCCGAGAGTGGAGGATTGTTGCAGCTATTAGTCGTGTGTATTAAGCTCCAAGCTGAGGTAATTTCTAAACTTGAACTAATTGATTATGGGTAGATGAAGCTGTTTAGAGGCATGCATGTGAGAGTTGTACGTTTAGATGAAGAATTGAGTTACCAGAAATGGGTTTCAAAAGAATTGGAAATGCCGTGAGTTTGAACTAGAAATTTCAGCTTTAACTTGTTACTTTGTGATGATCTGAGCTTAGTTGTGTGTTTAGCTAACTAAATGCTGGATGATTAGGCCCTGCATGAGATGATTTAGCTGTGTGTAAACCAGAAATTTGAATGAAACCAAAAATCTGCTGCATGCATGTCATCCGTAAATAGTTGAGCAAATTCTGGAATTTTGGATGAATGTTGTTGGTGACCGACCCTGCTTTGGACTAGAATTGATAGTAACTTCATTTATTAGTCAGGCATGATAGCTTTGAGTACATAATTCAGTGATTTGGCCAAAATTGTTGACACATAGCTGCTGGAAATGTTTCAATTTATCCGAGGGAGGGAGAAAGAATTTTTCCAGTTTAGACGTGAGCTTTCATAATTGTTCCCTTGCTGCACTTTCATTTAGCCGTGAGTTATCATTTTGTTTCCTTCGCTGCATTTTTCATAAACCCATAAGCTTGATGAGCTTTATATGTGCGAGGTTCATGTGAAGGGAGTTGCGACATAGCAACAGAAATTTTCGTCGTAGATGGTTTTCTTTCTTTTGCTGCAGTTCATCTTCATAATTTGCTGTTTTCCTAGCTTTTCGCAACAATACATAAGCTGGTTTGCTCATTTCTTTTCGCTAGCTGAATTAGGTGTAGAAAGGGGTGGTGTTTGATTGGTTTTGAAGTTGTATGCTCGGCTCTAAACATTGTGAACCCATTTTTAAACATTGCTGGATTTTTGATGAGATTAGAGATGTTGAATCTTCTTGGCATAAAATTTCCTAGCACTTGCATGTTTGTTCCTGATATGTTTTGGTTTGTTTGGGGAATCAAGTTGGGAGTTATGTTGTTTGACTCAAAGTGGGGATGTTGCTAGATAAAATTTGTCCAAGCTTGGCGTTAGTTTTGCCAAAATCTGTTCGGGAAAAAAATGAAAATGCACCAATCTTTGAGTGGGTTTTTGTAACAAAAGTGCAGCAGCTTTTTGGTTTTGTAAACTTGCAAGAAATTACTTTGATTAAGTATTGTTTAAGCATGCTTTAATTAGAGTTAGTTTAACGCTTTGTTAGCTAAAGATTCATAGATGAATTTGTGGATAAGTTAGCTTAGCCTACCAAGATTTTCTTGTTGCTGCCGAAACTTCCTTGTTGTTTTGCCGAAAGTTTCTTGTTTGTTGCAGAAAATTTTGTTCCTCACGTATGCATGCATGTCAATATTTCTGAATTTAGCACTTTGTCCCCCCAAGTCCCTTCTCATTTTACTAGGGCCCAAGTAATTGGAACATTTAATCAACTTGATCCTTCTAAGTTTCTTTTTGTTCCACAAGAGCCCAAGCATGTTCTAGTATCTTGTAATTAAGTCCTAAAATCATTGCAACTTCAATCATTGTTTGACTTTTCCTTTATTTTTAAGATCTTTGAAGTGCTTAAACGATTTATTTGGACTTGAATGTTTGAGTAATGCTTGTTTTGGGTCTTTAGTAGATGCTATATTTGGAAATTGAACGGGTTATTCCGTTTTCTTGGTCTTTAAGCATTTTTTGAGCTCATTCAAGTTGCAATTAGGTGGTTTTTGATGTTTTTGCTTATACTTTACTTTTAAATTGATGCCTTGACCCCTTTATTGTTTTGAAGCCATTTTCCTTCATTTGCTTACCATTAGGGGAAGGTATAACTTTCTTTTATCCTCTTTACTTCTCTCTTACGTGCTCCTACGTGTTACGTGAATATGCATGTCTACTTTGCTTTCTTAATTCCTTGCATTTATTTCATTTACTTTTACTTTTATTTAAATTATTCATTATGGGGTATGTGTACACCTCTTGGCTTGTAATAGATAGGGCATAGCAAGTAATTTGGTCCATTTTCCCTTTCCCTTTTGTTTTAATTAGCAAATGTAATGGTTGCATGCCTATGTGTTATATGTTAAACGCTTTATTAGGATTTTGCATCTAGTCAAGCATGCTAAGTGTTATGTGCTACGTGTTTATAAGTGAATCGCATGTCTACTCGCTTTTTGTAGTATAGATGAATGGAATGGATGAATGTACGTCACCACACTAGTCCAACGCTAGTTGTGGCTTTTTTATCGTTTCCACTAGTCCAACGCTGGTCGGAATTCATAGAATGGGCTAGTCCAATGCTAGACCCAATAGGTTCTTTTTTTCTTTCCTTTTTCATTAAGTGCATGATCACCACATATCATGCATTTCCTTAGTTTACCATTTGGCATGTTCCTCAAACCCCTTCCCCTTCACTTTAGGACTTGCATCTCATGCTAGTTAGGGTTCATTTGCTTGAAAATCCCCTTCCGATAAGGGAAACGAGCGAGTGTGGCTACTCGATAGCCTTAGCACGCTAGTTTCGCCTTCTAATCAAAGGGAAAATCGAAGTCGAAAAGTTAGAAGTCAACCCCCGTACCCGACTTGTTGCATTCCCCTAGGGTCATACTTTCATTTTTATCACTTCCATACTCTTTTAATCACATTTTTCTTACATTTCTCAATCCATATTTTTCACTACATCTTTATCATTTATTTACTTTACTTCACAAATGAAATTCAAGTTTCACTTATATATGTACTATTCTATTTTCATTCATTTGCACACACAAGCACTTTGATTTTCATACAAATTCACACATGCACTTTCTTTACACATTCGCACACAAACACTTTGTTTTTTTACATTATTTCATACATGAATCTTTTCATACACTTGCACACTTGCACTTGAGTCACCATTTGCATCAATCGACCTCTATGAGGTTTCCCTTTATTGGCCGCCACAATTCATGTGGTTTGGGACCAAAAACCTCACGAGAGACATCATAGAATTTAGGATTGCATTTCTCATTCATTAGTCTTTGTCCAAATTGCAAATACATACTTTGGGTAGGAAAAATTAGGAAAATAAGGGTTAAATCACGCAACTAGCCTTGGCTAGGTCGAAGGGGTGCCTTGGATTTTTATCCTTGCCTTCCCCTTCGTCAAATGTGACTCCCGAACCTTTTTCTTTGTTTGCGTGGACTAGGAGTCGTTCAAAAAGGTTTTTTTTATTTTTTTTCCTTTAAAAATTCACTTTTTGGGTGACTTGGTACACCCTAACTCTATACCAAGTGGCGACTCCATTTTTCATATAAAAAACCCTTTTTGAACTATTTTTCTTGGGTCAAATCGTCGCATTTTCAAAAGTCCCATTTAGACCCATTTTTGTTTTTATCAACAAAATTCATTTTTCCCAAATCAATAAAATTCAACAAAAAAACAATTATTTTATTTTTTCAAAAAAAGTGGGGCGCGACATCAAGTATGTAAATTGTGGAGTAAATTGGTAGGATTGTGAATTTAATTGGGCCATAGTGTGACTTTTGGTTAATTACAAGTTGCTAGACTTCCTAAAGGTTCCATGATATTCCTAAGCTTAATTTTGATTGGCTAATCAAAAAGGTAGTGGACTTTGACCAAGGGACTTAGTATTAATCTTCTTAGCAAGACCAAAGCCAAAGAAACAAGTAAGTTTCGGCCAACTCTTGGGAGAAAAGAAGAAAGGAACAACCGAGAGAAACAAGAGGAAAAAAGGAAAAAATTCTGGTTTTGTGCCAACCCATCCAACAAGCTTGGGAGTTAAAGCAAAAGAAAGCTAATGAACTTGGTTCTTGAAGTGCAACCTTGTGAACCCACCTTTGGAAGGTAAAGCAGCCTTGAACTCTTGTAAAAGCTTATAGCAATTGAGTAGAAATGTTGATTTTGATGTTGTAAGATGCTAATAAGGGTTAATGATGGTTTATATATCACTTTTGTGGGTTTGTGTGGAAGATTTGGTGATTTCTATGGTGGTTTGAGAAAATTCCAGAATTGAGATTTCTTATGGTTCAGTTCTGTCCGTTTCTGTTTGAGTATGTTAGAGACCGAATTAGCCTTATCTCAAAACATGAAAGTTGTAGTAATGATATTTATAGTTTCCTGCAAAATTTCAGCCAATCTGAGCACTGTAACTCATGAAAAGACAAAAATACCCTGACTGCCATAGGAGTAAAAGTCAGTGGACAGTTTTGACAGTGCATCAAGTTGGTCGCATTTGTTCATCTTGATACATACTGAACTAGCATTTAATCAAAACATTAAAGTTGTATTTCTATGTCTTAGATTTCCAACGCCCCTGGAATCACCTCATTTGGACTTCAGTAGCCTGAGTTATGGTTGTTTACGTATAGTGCGGTTAACTAGCCCAAGTGTGAGATTCTGGTTCTGTAATTTGACATTTTGACTTAGATACACTGCAAACTGGACTGAGTGGTCCTCATCAAAGTTGTAGGTCTTTGTCTTAGCTTCGAAACAGTATAAATTTCACCCCAATCCAATAAACATAGCTTTGGTTGTGCCCGTTACGCTAAGAGATGGCAAATCTGTCTTTTGTTTTATAAATTAAACTTCATTTCCGGACATTTTCCTAGTTTGATTTCGTACTTGTATGACTTTGGGGCTTTATTGTGATTGAGTTGAGATGTGATTTGTAATGTCTTGTAGGATGGAAAATAAGGAATTTAAGGGGAAGTGCTGTCCAATCTTTGAGAACGTTTAATCGCTGTGAGTTTGGGTTAATTCTTGGTAGAATGAAGAGTTTGGACTTGATCGAGGAAAACTGTCTATGATGGATGAGGATTAAGAGCCGTGGTTGGTGAGTGACCCCAAACTATTTCCAAAGCTACTTATGAATTGTTTCTTGCATTATTTACTCGATTGCATATCATGTGTGCTTGCATGTGAGTTCATGACATGATTTGGCTTCAATGAGTTTTTGGGAAGTCTTGTGCTGAACACCAACGTCTCCATCACTGTTTACTTGGAGCAAATGGCTCCCTATTATTGTTTCACTGTTACTGGATCAATTTGAGCGTTGGATGTTTAAGTACAATGATTTCACTGGCTCACAAGAGCAATAAACGTATATTTGATTACTGATTCATGACATCATTGAAATGAACTATTGTGAAACTTATTTGATTACTGATTTTATTGGTTACTCGCTGAGCTTCTAGCTCATCCCAAAAATATTTTATGTCCCCTCCACAGGGATCGAGGCAAAGGAAGCGCTTGTATTGCGTTATTTGTGGGACTGGATGGCATATATCTTGTACAGTTTATATTTGGATTCATTTTGTGTAATAGTTGGGCTAGTGTGACTGTTTGGAATGGAAATGGATGTATATATACGTTCCACGCTTAGAATTAGTTTCCGCTTCGCTTATGATATGTAATTCTTGGAGAATTTGATGTATTATTTGAGTTGTGCCTTGTAATTTATTTGAGGACTATAGTGAGTGAGTGAGTCCCGGCGAGAGTTGGGCAAGCGGTCCGCCGAACCCTTTGGTTCGCCTTAGGGTGAGGTGGGACTGTCACAGTTTGTGCTCCAGAAGCACCCGACAGGGCATAGTCCCTCAAAACTTGTTGATTCGATTTACTCATTCCTCCGCATTTGGCTTAGATTGGAATTGTTTGTCGAAGTTTCTCGTATACTTTCCTTCACTTGATTAGTTTTTTGTAGTGCAAGTTGTCTTGCTTTCCTTGCTGTTCGTTTAATCTCATGATCTAATAGAACTACAACTCGAAGTGATAGGTGCATACACAACAAAAACACCAAAATTAGAAGATAAACTAAGACTAAATCGACATTGTGGTTAAATAGTAATTCTCAAATAAAATAAATTTAGATTAATAAGCTTATTTTTATCCTAATATTGAATTACTCCTTGATAACAGTGCCAGAAACATGATATGAGTTCAGGTTTTTCAAGTAATAAAACCTAATTATTCAAGTATATAACCTAAATACTTCGCTTTCTATAAGCATCTAGGTCGATTATGAGTACAGGATAAATTAGGGTCAACTCCACAAGGAATAAGTTTAATTACTAAAGCTAATCACTCGCTCTATTATCTAAATAACTCAAAATCCTTGTTAATTTAGACCTTTATATTAGATTAGTTGGTATTAGTGTAGTGAAAATTCTTGTTAATATTTTGGATTGGATATTTATTTTTATGCTATAATTACTACATTGTTTCTATTCTTTATTTTTGCAGTGTATGCACCGACCTTTATGTGTAGTAGCAACTTTTGATCCGAAAATTGAAAGGACACTACGTAGACAAAGAAGGCGTACACCACAATAAGAGGAAGAATTGATTCGGCAACCAATAAAGGGAATTGCGATAGAGTTACCTTTTGAAGAAGAAATGGCGGAAAATGAAGCAAATAGGCGAGCTCTTAGAAATTTTGCTCAACCGGGGACACAAGGATCTCAAACAAATATAGCAAGACCTACGGTAAATGCTAACAATTTTGAGATTAAACCCTCTCTTATACAAATGGTTCAACAATCTCAATATGGAGGTAATGTTATCGAAGACCCAAATTCTCATTTATCAATATTTCTAGAAATTTGTGATACAATAAAGCTTAATGGTGTTAGTGATGATGCAATTAAACTTAGATTGTTTCCATTTTCACTAAAGGACAAGGCCAAGGTTTGGTTACAATCTGATCCACCAAACACTTTTACCACTTGGACGGAGTTATCTAAAGCTTTTCTTAATAAGTTCTTTCTACCTGGAAAAATTGCTAAACTTAGAATGGATATAACTAGTTTCTCTCAACAGGAAGGAGAGATATTATATGAAGTTTGGGAGCGTTATCTGGAGTTACAACGAAAGTGTCCTCATCATGGTCTACCCGATTGGCTAATAGTTCAAATATTTTACAATGGACTCACCTATCCGACAAAAACGCATGTAGATGCGGCAGCGGGAGGAGTTTTGATGGGAAAGTTGACCAAGGAAGCTCAATAATTGATTGAAGAAATGGCTGCTAATAATTACCAATGTGCCAATGAATGAGGTAAAACAAGGAGAACCGTAGGTATGCTTGAAGTTGATACATTGAATATGTTAAGTGCAAAGATGGATAATGTGGTTAAGATGCTTAATAGGCAAGTTGGTTTTAGTTCTAACCAGGGAGTAGTTGTTGCATGTTGTACTAACTGTGGAGAAAATCATGATGATTCTATGTGTGCTAACAGCGAACAGGTTCAATATCTCAACAATTATAGCCGTCCACCCCAAAACAATCCATACTCTAATACTTATAATCCGGGATGGCGTAATCATCCAAACTTTGGATGGAAGGATGAAAGGAACCAACCAAGACCAACGAATCCACCAGGTTTTCAACCAAAGCAACCATTTCTGGAATCTAAGCCAACTTGGGAATTGGCAATTGAAAAACTAGCAAATCTATCAAATGATAAAATTTAAAAGTTAGCTAGTGCCACTACTCAACGATTTGAAAGAATTGAGGGCAGGATGTACCAACTTACCAATATGTATAGGAATGTTGATATCCAATTAGGCCAAATAGCTAATACGATCAACAATCGGAACCAAGGGGATTTACCTAGTAAAACAAAGGTGAACCCAAGGGAGTATGTGAAGGCCATAATCCTCCGTAGTGGTAAAGAAGTGGGTGAGTCGCCTATGGTTGAAAGTGTGAGAGAACCTGAAAGAAGAGAAAACAAGTAGCTGAGCGAGTTAGAAGAGGATAACAAGAAAAGTAAGGGGAAAGACAAAGTGTAAGTGAGTGAACCACTAATTGTAGAGACGACACCAATTCCTCCACCAGTGTCATTTCCACAAAGATTGAAGTCATCAAGAAGTGACAAAGAACTTGAGAAATTTGTCAATATTTTCAAATAATTACATATTAACATTTTTTTTTGATACTATTTTGCAGATTCCTTTACACGCAAAGTTTCTCAAGGATATAATGACAAAGAAAAGGAAATTAGTATAGACACCAAATTTTTAATTCAGCTTTATTTATTTATTTTTATTTTTATTTTTATTGATTAAATGATAATTATTATCCATTTTTGCTTATTAGTCTCACAATTTTTATTTTTAGACATTTTTTTAGCATTAAAATTTGTTGGAAAAGAAAATTGTTCACAAAAAAAAGGTTGCAGGAAGCGTGCCATTTCTTTCCTATGGCTTCTGATATGAAGCCATGGGAAACGCTACAGTACAAACACAGCTGCATTTCTTATGATTTTTCACCGTTTCTTTCCTTCATTTTTTATCACCATTGGATCATTCTCACACCATTCCACCTGGCTTTCATCCAAAAACTAAGAAAGATCTAGAAGGGAAGCCAATCGAATGGTTAAAAATAGAGGCGGTGGGCTGAGGTTTATCGAGAACCCTTGAGATGAGGGTTTGAAGCTGTCATCTGATATAAAAGGAGCAACAAAAGATCAAAGGAGCTTTTTCAAGGGGGATAGGACAAGAAGGGTGGCAGCTGGAGGAAGAATAGAGGGAGAGATATAGAGAGAAAAAAAAAGGGGTGACGGGCTGGAGGAGCTACGGTTGAATGAGAGCTTCAGGATTTCAGGCCAAACCAACAGAGAGAGAGAGGGGATAGAAGAGTGGTGGTTGAGTAGTTAGAGAAAAGAAAGGGAAAAGAAAGACCAGAGGAACGGAGGAGCAACAACCGAAGGTAGCAGGAGAAAACAGTAGAAGAAAAGCAAAAAGGGAGGCTTCGAGAGGAGGCTTTGGTCTGAGCAAAGATGCCTCTTTTTCGATCATTTCAGACCGTGATTTGCCTTTCAAAAGGCTAAAGGTAACATCTTCTACTTTGTCTGTCCATGGGTTACTTGATTGGTATCAAAAATATCGAAGTTTTCTTTCATTATACCTGTTTCTGTTTGTCTCCATGTGCGTTGTATTCGCGAATCTGGTTGGGGTAGAAGATCTCACGAGTTTAGACTGGGTTTTGGGGTGGAAGTTCGGGTTTTTTCTATAACATCGCATCATGGATTCTTGTTTGAGTTTATGTCCGCTGTTCGTATGATGAACGAGAGCAAAACCAGAGAAATAGCATGCGATTTCAGCAAGTTGGGTTTGATTTCTGATGCTTCCTTCGTTGATGTCCCCTCCTTTCTGTTTGCTTGTGTATTTCTTTTTATGCTGGTTTCTTAGTGTTAGCGGACTTCATCCGTATCTCTTATCTTGTTAACTATACACTGAAGATAGAATTAGTCTTTGTGTTCATATATGAAACTAGTTGTATTAGTTAACTCCAGTACGTCTAGAAGAATTAGTCTAGGAGTCCGACTGTTACTTAGACTAGGAGTCTGCTGCTACTTAGACTAGGAGTCTGCTGCTTATTCTTTATATAAGTTTTCGGCTGTACCAGAGCAAAATAGTTTTTTACAATGAATAAGATTACAGTTTCTTGTCATGGTATCAGAGCAATGATCCTCCTTGCTCTACTCTCCATTTTTTGATTCTCTTTTGTGTTTGCTTCTTGTTATGTTCTTGGAACAATGGCGGAGCAAAACGAATCACAGAATCGAGGAGATTCCTCGACAGGTGATTTGCTCCGTGATCCAAGCTCCCCATATTTTTTGACCTCTGCCGATTACACCAATGCTTCGTTAGTTCCAACGTTGCTTGACGATGACAATTACCAACGGTGGAAACGAAATATTTTAAATTCCTTGAGAAGCAAAAATAAAATCCCATTTGTGAATGGAGAATTGCTGCAACCAAAAGTTGGAAGCTGTGAAGCATTGTTTTGGAGTAAATGTGATGGGCTTGTTCTTTCGTGGCTTATCAATTCGATTAGTCCGGATCTACATGATTCAATCACTTATCATGACTCGGCTAGGGAACTTTGGGTGGATTTGGAAGTACGTTTTGGTCAAAGCAATGAACCCAGAATCTATGAAATAAGAAAGGACATTGCTTTGTCTACTCAAGGAACAGTTTCAGTGACCACTTTTTACTCCAAACTTAAGGCCTTATGGGATGAGTTGAGTGCCTATTCAAACCCTTCAAATTGCTCATGTGGGGGACTGAAAGAATGGCTTGCTGAAAGGGACAAAGAGAGCTCACACCAATTTTTGATGGGATTGGATGAAAAATTTAAAACCATTCGATCTCAAATATTGGCAACTAAGCCTCTCCCTTCACTTAATCGTATATTTAACATGGTTAAAACGGAAGAGAAGCAACTGAGTCTTCTTAGTCCACACAATTTTGATGGGGCAGGAGCTTTCTATGTTCAGCAGCAGCAACCACGATCTAGTTCAGTTAGACGGCAACCATCTCAATACAGTTCTGAGATGTTTCGTGTTCGGCAACAGCAAGGCCAACCACGTCAGAATGGAAATCAATCTTCGAAACAACCCAATTTACGATGTGATCATTGTAATAAGGCTGGCCATACAATGGATAGGTGTTGGGAGCTTATAGGGTATCCGAATAATTGGCAGTCTTCAAAGAAAAATCCCACCGCTGCAAATGTGTGCTCAGATGATACAACAAATTCTTCAAATTCCACTACTTCAGTTAATGGTTTGACAGCCGCATAGTATGAGCAACTTTTGTCATTGTTAAATAGTGACAAAAATGCTGGCTCGGTTAATTTTGCTGGTAACGTAACCCATCCTTTAACTCCAAATTCCTCATCCTCTTGCTGCATTTGGTTACGAGACACAAGTGCTACTTATCACTTTATAGGTGATAAAACTTTCTTATTTGACCTAGTTAAATAAAAAAAGTCCACTAATATATTCCTACCTGATGGCATTGTGAAACAACTTTGCGAATATGGTAGTCATCATTTGAACTCCTTGATTACTTTGCATAATATTTTGCATGCTCCAAGTTTTCATTGTAACCTTATTTCTGTCAGTCGTCTCACTAAAGAACACAATTGTGTTGCCCTATTTTTCCTGATTTTTGTGTTGTCCAGGACCTACGCTCAAGGAAACTGATTGGGGTAGGTAAGAAATGGGATGGTCTTTACTACTTCAACACAGACTATGATGAGTCACGTCATGGCAAAGCTAATACGGCAGTAGGATCCGCTGTTCTCTGGCATCAAAGGCAAGGACATCCTTCACACGGCCGGTTGGCGTCAATACCCAACTTTTCTGATATTCGTTCTGATAAAATTTGCCAAGAATGTACTGTGTGCCCTTTGGCAAAGGCTTCTAGACAAGTTTTTTCTCCAAACATTCATAAATCTATGACTCCTTTTCATTTGGTTCATATTGATATATGGGGACCCTATCAAACACCTTCAAGTTCTGGGGCTCGTTTTTTCTTAACTCTTGTGGATGACTGTACTAGAGCAGTCTGGACATATTTATTAAAACACAAGAATGAAGCTTGTCATGTTTTTCAAAATTTTTATTCTTTGATTCAAACTCAATTTGGGTTTCAAATTAAACAAGTCAGAAACGATAATGCACTAGAACTTACTGAAGGGGCCATGGCATTATTCTTTAGGAATAAAGGGATTGTTAATCAAACCTCTTGTGCTAGTACACCTCAACAAAATGGGGTTGTCAAAAAAAAGCATAGAGACATCCTTAATGTGGCTCGTGCTCTTCGGTTTCAGAGCAACTTGCCTATTAAATTTTGGGGGGAATGTGTTTTAACTGCTACATATATTCTCAATCGACTCCCCACATTAGCACTTGGAGGTAAAACCCCTTTTGAAGTGTTTTTTGGCAAGCCACCAACGTATAATCATTTTAGAGTATTTGGTTGTTTGTGTTATGCTGTTAGTCCTCTACAACTCTTGGACAAGTTTCAACCCAGGTCTAGGCCCTGTGTGTTTGTAGACTACCCTCAAAATAAAAGAGGTTTCAAAGTTTATAATTTGGAGACAAAAAGATTCTTTTTTTCCCATGATGTGCACTTTCATGAAACCTCCTTTCCTTTCAAAATTCCTTCTAGTACATCATCTTCGACACTGTCTTCCACTTTAACACCTAACAGTCCCCCACCTGTTCGTGATAATGATGATCAATGTGTTGATTCTCTTTCTAATTCTAGTCCTGAAGTGCATAATTTTGATGCCACTCTTTCCTCAAGTCCCAATCATGAGCTCTCTACTACGAATAATCGTGTTGAAGAGATTTAGACTTCTCTACCATGCCAAGAACAGCGGATCCGAAGACCACCTGTTTACCTAAAAGACTATGTCTGTGATTATCCTAATAGTGCCTGCCACTCCAATTCAGTTTCCACTTCCAGAGCATCAAGTACTCCCTATCCTCTTAATTCTTATCTCTCCAATCAGCGTTTTTCTCCATCCCATCAAGCTTTTCTTGCAGCCTTATTAATTGAGATTGAGCCTTCTACTTACTTTGCGGCTAGTCAAGATGAAAAGTGGAGGTCTGCCATACAAATTGAACTTGATGCCTTAGCTGCAAATCATACATGGGATCTCGCACTCTTGCCAATAGGAAAGAAAGCCATTGGTTGTAAATGGGTGTATAAAATTAAATAGAAGTCAGATGGTACTGTGGAGCGTTATACAGCTCGGTTAGTGGCCAAAGGATATACCCAAGAGGAGGGACTGGATTACACTGAAACATTTTCTCCTGTAGCAAAGCTAACTACAGTGCGGTGTTTAATGGCTGTTGCTGCGGCTAAAAATTGGGAATTACATCAACTTGATGTGAATAATGCCATTCTCCATGGTGATTTGCATGAGGAAATATACATGATCCCTTCCCCTGGATATTTACCATCTGGTGACAAGAGGGTTTGTCGACTTCGTAAATCTCTTTATGGTCTTAAACAGGCATCCAGGGAGTGGTTTTCTAAATTGACTCTTGCTCTCAAACAATATGGTTTTATTCAGTCTCAAGCAGATACTACTTTATTTACCATGAAGACTAATACCAGTTTTCTTGCAGTTTTGGTGTATGTCGATGATATGATAATTGTAGGTAATGATCCCTTTCAATGCCAAAAATTTAAACAATTCTTGCATGGACAGTTCCATCTGAAAGATCTTGGCCCCCTTAAATTCTTCCTCGGTCTTGAAGTTGCCAGGAATCCTGAAGGAATTTTTTTGAGTCAGCGGAAGTATGCTTTGGATATTTTAACAGATACTGGTCTCAGTGGTGCAAAACCTAGTCCGTTTCCAATGTCTCAACAACACCAATTGGGGCATTCAACCAGTACGCCCTTGGCCGATCCCTCGTCTTATCGTTGTCTTGTGGGTCGACTTTTGTACCTCACTATCACACGACCAGATATACTGTATGCTGTTAACATTTTGAGTCAGTACATGCATTCCCCTAGATTAGATCATCATGATGCAGCAATGAAGGTTGTTCGATACATTAAGAATTCTCCAGGCCAGGGATTATTTTTCCCTTCTCAAAACAATTTGCAGCTCACTGGTTATTGTGATGCTGATTAGGGTGCTTGTCCTAAGACGCGACGCTCTATCACGGGTTATTACATTTCTCTTAGGAATGCGCCTATCTCCTGGCATACTAAGAAACAACCAACTGTGAGCCGCTCGTCTGCTGAAGCCGAATATCGTGCCATGGTCGGTACCACCAGTGAATTGTTATGGCTACGAGCTTTATTATTTGATCTCACCATTCTTCATCCGCAGTCGATGCATCTATTTTGTGACAACCAAGCTGCACTTCATATTGCTGCCAATCCTGTCTTCCACAAGCGTACCAAACATAATGAGTTGGATTGTCACTTTGTTCGTGAACGGATTCAGTCCAATGAGCTTTGTACCCATTTCATTCGTTCAGAGGATCAACCTGCTGACTTGTTCACCAAAGCGCTTGGTTTTAGTTCCTTTCAACGCTTGTTAGGCAAGCTTGGTGTTTCGTTCCTCCACACTCCAGCTTGAGGGGGGCTGTTAGCCAACTTCATCCATATCTCTTATCTTGTTAACTATACACTGAAGATAGAATTAGTCTTTGTGTTCATATATGAAACTAGTTGTATTAGTTAACTCCAGTACGTCTAGAAGAATTAGTCTAGGAGTCCGCCTACTACTTAGACTAGGAGTCTGCTGCTTATTCTTTATATAAGCTTTCGGTTGTACCAGAGCAAAACAGTTTTTTACAATGAATAAGATTACCGTTTCTTGTCACTTAGCAGTAATGGGTATAAGATGCGTTTTTTTTTCGGTTTGGGACTGATTCGAACCGTCTATATGTTGATGATAAACTGAGAAATGCATAGAAAGTTTTGGGATGAATCTGGGTTTGCAAGTTTTTTCTAATTCAGATCTTGCTTTCTTTCGTGGGTGCTCACTCTGGTCTTTCGTGGGTTTCATAGCAAGATTAACAAAGATTTGGGTTTGTTTTCTGGTGTTGTCAATGACTGGTGCATGAACTTGTTAAAACAACAAAGCATCAAGGAAAGTTGCAGCAAAAGCTACGGATGGAAAATGCAGCAAATGTTTTCGATGATTGCATGAGAAAATTGATAGGATTTGGGTTCCCGTAGTTACGCATGCTTGTTGCCTTTTGTTGGGCTGTATCCATTTTTCTTTCTCTTGTTTGTTCATTTGCTCCAGTAGCTATTTTCTTGCGTTTCTGTGGAGTCTTGTTGATTGCTCAAGAACTTGTTTGAGAGATTTTGGTTTGGTTTACCGTGAAGCGAGACTTTAATTGTTGTTTTCCTTTTCATGATGCAAAGCATGTGAGATGTGTTAATCAAATAAGTGAGCTTGTGTAGAATAACCCATAATTGACATGAAATCCACGTGGGTTGAAGCTGCAAAGTTGCAGCAGAGAATAAGAAAGCTTTCCAACCATTTTGTATGAAAGTTTTCCAGAATTTGCATAACCTCATTCTAAGTTGTTGGCTTGTTGAGTTTTGTGATTGTCTTTTGCTTAATAATCGAGGCTTTGATTGGTTGGCTGAGATGTTACTTGCGTTAGGATTGCATTTGAGAAACCCAGTATGTTGCAAAAGAATGAAACCAGCAGAAATAAAGAAAGCTTCGTTGCATGCATGAAGTAGTTTTCGAAAATTACACTTTGGCCCCTCAAGTTTCCCATAATGCTACTTTGGCCTAGAAAATCGGAAAAACTAATCAATTGTGTCACTCTTGTGAGGACTCGTAAAAGTATTATTTTCGACTCCTATTTTTGCTCATTTAATTATTTATTCAAATATTTGCTTCGATTATTATTTTCTAGCCTTATTAGATTTAAATACATGGAGTTATGATTTCATTATATTTTTAAAGTGACTCGTTTCAAAAAAAAATTTTTTTTTTGGAAGCTCGATTAATGAAAATAGCGAAAACGTGTCTGAAAACTTTAGCCTTTTGGGAGTACATTAAGTTCAAAACTTTGAGACATGTACAACGGTCTTAAAATAGGTAAATTTAGGTTTAAGTACTCAAGTGATAGTTGGTGGTACGATCATTATAAGAATTTCTCGAAGGTTTCACTTTATCGCGCCTAATTTGGAAATACGCGTTTTCACACGCGCGCTTAATTGTGGGACTTTAGACCATTATTTTGGGACAATTAAGAGTGAATAATATTTGTATGAATATAAGTGCATTAGAGGTTTAGTGCACTAGTAAAACAAATGCAAGAGGAATCGAGCACAAAACGCGCGCATATGCGCACTATTTGCGGTTGACTCTTGCGCATCTAAACTCTTAGTCATTAAGCTTCCTTCGTAAGCCAAAAAGTCAGACCAAACCTCTCTTTCTCCTAGCTCTCTTGGCCGGCCATCAAGCTGCAAAGAAACAACCAAAGTTCTTCAACTTTTCACTCTAAAATCTTGCTCAAATCACTACCAAATCCTCTCAAATTTTAGCACCACTTAGCTCAACACTTGGGAAGTCCATCTAGCTGCAAAAGAAAGGAGCTCTCCACGGTTTTCTTCAGGCTTCAAAGGGCCGAAAATTCTGACTTGAACAACCACCAAAGTAGGTAATGATCCAACACTCTAAACTTGTCCTATGGGGGTTAAATTACACATATGAGCTTGAATCTTTATATGGGTAACTTGTATTGTTGAAAAATTTTGATGGTGGGCTCTATGAACTCACACCCTTGGCTTGATGGCTGATGAAATGATTGATGTTGGATATAATGCTGGTTTAGTGTTTAAAATGGTGGATTAATGGTGTATTATTAGTAGAAACTTCAAGGAACTCATGGGATAGAAATTTCTGATTTTGCCCCTGCCTTGTTCGGTTATTTTAAGGCCAATTTTTGATGCTTGAATATGATTTTTATATGTTGTATTAGTTGTGTAAAAATTTTCGTTGGAAAATATTGAGGCTTGGTTGGGCAAGTGAATTTCTTTGTAAAACTAGTCAAGCTGGAAAACTGTTCCCGTGTAGCTCTGACCAGCGATAGTGTTTTGGCCCTAACTCTGTCATCCGACGTCGAAATTGAGTGCCGTCAGTGGCATTTGAAACTAGACATCCACACCTTTCCAACGGTATAAAATATACGTTTTTGTTTTAAGTGTGTGAGCCAAACCAGTCATTTTAAGAAGGCTGCCCCGTTTCTCTGTTCTGCTGGAACGATTTGATGATGCTGCAACTTTAGGCTTAATTTCGAGCTAGTTGTATGCTGAATATTGAAACTATTTATTCTGTGAAAGTTTAGCCTTATGAATGTGTTTTCCAACACTATCAACCATACTCAATTTCGAGTTAAATTGAGTGAGTTATGATCAAAATACGGTGACTGCCCTGTTCTTGAAAACCCTTGGATTTGGACAGATTTGATGTGAGACTAGTTGTGGTCTTACTAAATGTATTTCTTAGTGCTAAACACCTACCAAATGTACCATGTATGTTCCTTAGACTTGTCTTGCACAAATAAACCATGTTTGGAGGTTTTCCTTAGCTGAATGTTTGGAAACGGAGAGAAATGGAGTTAAAGACAGTTTTGCCTTAGTAATTTCAAAACTTTGGTTGATAGGTTAACCACCTTCCCGAAGGTATTTTTCCACAAAATTTGATAGAGAGATACCCTTCATATAGGAGTACTGTACTGCAAAATTTGGCACCAATCCAAGTCCTTTTCGATACTTAACTAAAGGTCCAAAGTCGGAAACCCAAATCTGGAACTTGTTCAACAGTCTCGAATTTTCCCCAATTTTGAGCTACCGTATCTCGGAGCTCGAAACTCCGATTCTCGATCCGCTTGTTCTATCCTAAGCCTTAATTGCACCTCTAATTGAGTTATAAATTTCAAAGGCTGGTTTGCAACGAGTGAATTCTGCCGAATTTCCAAAGTTAGAGAAAAACCAACCCCAGCTCAATCCTGAACATTCTGGAACAGTGATTCAAGCTCATTTTTTAGTACTTTCACTTAGATTCGTGGAAACGTGTCTTCTAAGAACTTTTAGTACTTTCCAAGAGGTTTCCAACGGTATAAATTTTTCCAATTTTGAACTTGTATCGAGTGAGATACGATTTTTCAAAAATCCATATCAAAACTGAAATTTTCCAACTTTCAAGGAAATAGAGTTTTCCAAGAACTCTTTATTCTTTCGACATTATGCCAACGTTTTAACCTCAATTTCCAAGATAAAAACCCAAATGCTCCTGTACTTTATGAAACGCCACTCGAATCTCGATTTACAAGTAATTAAGGTTTCTTTTCACAAAATTTCCTAGATTATAATAGTGCACGAATTATTTCTCGATAATTGGGTTGTGCGAATAATAATTCACTATTATTTGCTCAGGCTCACACGAGGACCTTCAAGAGGATCCCACGGTGGACGCTTGAACTTTCCTTGACCTTACTTACACTTAATACTTGGTGAGTGTCAAGTGCATGAGTACTTAATACGTGTTTAACTATTATGAATGATTATTGATTTTAGGAATGGAGACGAGTGTGTACTTTATCTCACTCGTTCTCATTTGAATAAATGATATTGAATAATATTAAATGATATTGAATGAGATTGAATGCAATGGTTACGTACGTCACTGGAGTGAATCTCCTCGACACACAATTGTAAACGGGGGACGCCCAAACTCATAGGCTGACCTGGGACTCGAGCCGGCATGGGCTTGGTCGGAAACCTAGGCGTGCCATGAGACAAATAAGCTCGACTTATTGAGAGATCTTGCATGGCATACTCGTAGATTATTGCCTCATACATGTCTTGTGGGCCCGAGTGGGTGTTGGGTGGACGGAAAGAAGTAAGTGGTGATCTACGGATTGAAAATACCGACCCAGTTGACGGAGTGTCATCGGGGGAAGGTATACGAGTGACATCGGCAAAGCGAGTGGAACTTAGCTCCTGAGAGCTACTATATCCTTGAATTGTTTCTGATAAATTTCCTTTGGTGAATTGTCAATTATTGAAATATATTATTGTTTAACTCGTAATTGAGATTGTTATTTGAACTACGTGCTTGCGTGTGTGATCCTGGCCTCACGAGCGTTTTGCTCACCCTATAGATTTGTTTTCCTTAACAGGATTGAATCTCGGGGAAGTGTGGAGAAACCCTCCTGATGTACTTTTGTTTTAGGGTTTCTATTATATTTTGGCTATGCCCTTGGTTTTGGATTGTACTTTTGGAATTGAAATGTAACTTTTGGGGCGTAATGTATATTTGGGATTCATTATGTATTTTGAATAACCGACGTGTGGGTTGGATAATGGATGACTATTGATAAACATGAATGCTTCCGCATTTACTGTACTTAAGTTACTTGCTTTTGTTGTGTAGTTCGATAATAAGCTTGAATGATTTGGCTTGAGTCCTGGCGAGAGTTAGGCAGGCATTCCACGGATACCCTTTGGTTCGCCTTAGAGAGAAGTGGGGCGCCACAGTTGGTATCAGAGCGCTAGGTTAGAGATCTATATGGGGGACATATTAGATACTCTACCTTTAAGACTCGATATGGGATGACTTAGTCATACCTAAAATGATACTCGGGGTGAACTAGCAACTAAGTTAGTTTTACCTCGAGTGATACTTGGAGACGAATTAGTGAATAAGTAAGCATGCATTACAGGATATCCGAACTAGATAGTGATTTAAATTTCTAACCCGAAAAGTGCTATTATTTTGCAGGGATGGAAAACGGGAATGAAGTGCCGGCAGCTAATGGGAATGGCCACGCTAATGGCCATGTAGTACCTCCGAGGCCTATCTACTACCAAGCTCTTGGAGGGGGAGCTCGAGTGCGTTACTCGCCTACTGATAGGCGCCCACAGTGCGCGTGTAGGGTAACCTTTGCCTACCCGAATCACCTTGTACTTGCTCTGGACGACGAGCGTCGTCAGCTAGTGGATCTTAACAGGGATCTCCAGGCGGAGATAGACGAGCTTAGACAGATGGTGAGCGCTCAGGGCGAGAGGGTCGCCGAGCTCGAGGAGGTGATTGAGGGCGAGGTGGCCACATCTGCTGTGGTTAATGAGGAGCTCCGGAGCACTAGGGCTCAGCTTACTAGGTTGAGGAGGTCCGTAGTCGAGTTTCCGATATCGTAGCTAATGCCACTAGACTAGTGGACGAGGCGATGGGTGGAGCTCAGGACTCTGAGGAGGAGGATCCTGAGGAGGAGGTTCCTCCTGATAGAACTACTGTGGATTAGGTCTAGGCAGTTTGACCACTCTTTTGACTCTTTTGACCAGTATAGCTAGAATTAGCTGAGGTGATGCTAAGTGCTGAGTCCATTGTATTTTGCATGACTGTGTGGCTTATTTTTGAAACACTTGCTCTTATTTTAGTCTTCTGTGACTAAAAGTACTTCTGTGGCACCTGTGTGATATATTTTTGTGACTACCCCATGACTTGCTAATTGTATGAATTTGATATTCTAATGAATGTAAATTATTGTTAATTCCAATGTTTTCTTGATTGGTTCATGCTCTCTACTTTGCATCGCATAATTTATTTATTTCTTGCACTAGGCACGCCTAGCCTATGGAAGGGCTAAGAAGGGGTCAAAGCCGTGGTCGAGTCCGTGGGCGAGGGACTAGACCGGCCCAACCTCAGGGGAATGACCAGGGATCGGCAACTGGACTGACCCAGGGCCAGGAAAATATTGAGGGTAATCAAGTGGCTACTGCCATTAACAGGATGACTGATATCCTAGAGCGCTTAGTTGATAGACAAGGACCGGAACCGTTCAACCAACCTGGGGGTCAAGAAAGAGAAGAGGATAGAGCCTCAGAGAGATTCTTAAAATTTAACCCGCCTAAGTTCCTTGGCGAACCTGATCCTGAGGTAGCGGATAATTGGTTAGAAAGGATGACCAACATATTCGCTGCTTTAGATTACACTGAGGATAGGCGAGTGAACTTCGCTGCTTTCCAATTTGAGGGAGTAGCCCGTGCTTGGTGGGATCTAATAAAAGGAAAATGGGAGAGGACTCAAACCCCTTGGACTTGGGAGAATTTCACAAGGGAATTTAATGAAAAGTTTCTTCCGCCCTTAATCCAAGAGAAGAGGGAGGATGAATTTATTAAGTTGAAACAAGGAACCCTTACCGTGACAGAATACGAGGGGAAATTCACTAAGCTTTCCAAGTATGCCCCTGAGCTAGTGGTCTATGAACGAAAGAGGATTAGACGGTTTGTTCAGAGACTTAATGTGGAAATTCAGGAGGGCTTAGCGGCGGCCGAAATCTCTATATTTACGGAGCCTTTAGAGAAAGCACAGAGGGTTGAGAGTGCAAGATCTCAAGTGAGAGACTTCCACAACAGAGAACGGAACTTTTCTAGCCGAATTTCTGGACAGACTAGTAAGAATGTACAACCTTCCAAAGCGGGAAGAGGAAATGGAAGAGCAAGGATTACTAGAGCTTCTAGGGGAGCTCTAACTAGAGGGGGCCGTAGTGGACAACTCAAGTTAGGGAAGAATCGGCTGTGACTCCTCAAGTCACTTGTGGGTATTGTGGTAAATTCAACCACTCTAAGAACGATTGCTGGAGGAAATTGGGTAAATGTTTGTTTTGTGGTAGTGCTGAGCATCAAGTCGCCAATTGTCCAAAATCACCAAAGACAGGAGGAAATGCTCAAAGGCCAGAAAAGTCAACTTCTAAGCAGACCAGTGCCGGAGGAAGCCGACCGAAAGTACCGGCTAGGGTTTATGCACTGGACCATCAACAGGTTCCTGAGGTAACTGAGGTGGTGGAAGGTACAATTCCAATCTTTCATCGACTAGCTAGGGTTTTAATTGATCCGGGTGCAACTCATTCCTTTGTAAACCCTAACTTCATGAATGGAATAGACTTGAAGTCAATTAAGTTACCCTATGACTTGGAGGTTAAAACACCCACTGGAGACAAAAGTTTAATTGCTAATCTGGAGTATAGGAATTGTGAAATCTATGTAGGGGAACGAAAATTATGGGCCGATTTGATAGGTTTGACGATTAAGGGATACGATGTAATCTTGGGGATGGATTGGTTAGCCCGTTATAATACTCAGTTAAACTGTAGGACGAAGATTGTAGAGTTGCGTATTCCAGGAGAAGCAACCCTGAAACTGGATGTAAGGGGTAAATTAGTTTCGTCTGCACTAATTTCAGGAATTTGGGCTAGAAAATTATTAAGTAAAGGAGCTCAAGGGTATTTGGCTTTTCTTATTAACACCCGTAGTGATAAGGTGAATTTGGAGGACATGCTTGTAGTGAAGGACTTTCCAGATGTTTTTCCCGAAAAGTTAGAGTCTTTACCTCCATAACGGGAAATAGCTTTTAAGATTGATTTGACTCAGGAAGTGACACCTATTTCTAGGACGCCATACCGAATGGCCCCAGCCGAATTAAAGGAGTTGAAATTGCAACTACAAGACTTGCTGGAACGGGATTTTATACGGGAAAGTGATTCGCCGTGGGGAGCCCCAGTTTTGTTTGTTAAGAAGAAAGACGGGAGTCTGAGACTGTGTATTGACTACCGAGACTTGAATGATGTTACAATTAAGAATAAGTAACATCTGCCCCACATTGATGAATTATTTGAGCAATTGCAAGGGGCTGTAGTATTCTCGAAATTGGATTTGAGACAGGGTTATTATCAGTTAAGGATTTTGGAGAAGGACATACCCAAGACTGCTTTTAACTCGAGATATGGACATTTTGAATTTGCCGTGATGCTGTTTGGGTTAACGAATGCACCTGCTACTTTCATGGATTTAATGCATAGGGTGTTTAAACCTTATCTGGATCAATTTGTAGTAGTATTCATTGACGACATATTGGCGTATTCTAAGAATTCGGAGGATCATGAGAAGCATTTGAGGATTGTTTTACAAACTTTAAGGGAACATCAACTATATGCTAAATTTAGCAAGTGTGAGTTTTTGTTAAAAAAAGTGACTTTCTTGGGACACATAATTTCTAAGGATGGGATTAAAGTGGATCCAGTTAAAGTGGAGGCTGTTTCGAAATGGAAACGACCGGAAAACCCTACCGAGATTCGAAGCTTTATTGGATTAGCAGGGTACTACCGGAGATTTATCAAAGATTTCTCTAGAATTGCTGGGCCCATGACTGAATTGACCAAGAAGAATGGGAAGTTTCTATGGAGTCCTAAGTGTGAAGAAAGTTTTCAGGAGTTGAAAAGACGGTTGACAAGATCGCCTGTGTTAGTTTTGCCAAACGGAAATGATAGTTTTGTGATTTATACAGATGCTTCTAAGGAAGGACTGGGGTGTGTTTTAATGTAAAATGATAAGGTGATAGCATATGCCTCTAGGAAATTGAAACCGCATGAAGGGAATTACCCGACTCATGATTTGGAGTTAGCGGCTGTGGTCTTTACTTTGAAGAAATGGAGGCATTATCTGTACGGAGTGACATTTGAGGTTTTTACAGACCACAAAAGCCTTAAGTACATATTTTCTCAAAAGGAACTGAATTTGAGGCAACGTAGATGGATGGAATTTTTGGAAGACTATGACTGCACGATTAAGTACCATCCAGGGAAAGCTAATGTAGTGGCTGACGGTTTGAGTCGTCAAGTACAGATGGCTGGATTGATGATTAAGGAATTCCAATTGTTGGAAGAAATTAGTTATTGGAATCCTCGATTGGAACCGGGAAAAGTAATTTTGGGGAATATTGTATTGAATTCCACTTTGATGGAACGTATCAAGGAATCTCAAGAAAAGGACACTGAAGTACAGAAATGGTCGGAAAAGGTTAAAAAGGGGGATAAATCGAATTTTAACTTGGGACCGAATGGTGTATTGAGATTTCGAAATCAGGTAGTTGTGCCAAAGGATGAAAGGCTTAAAAAGGAAATTTTAGAAGAGGCACACCGATCAAAGTTTACGGTACATCCAGGAGGGAATAAAATGTACCAGAACTTGAAGAGTCTTTATTGGTGGGAGAACATGAAGAAGGAGATTGCTAAATTTGTCCAAACATGCTTAATTTGTCAACAGGTCAAAGTCGAACACCAGAAACCATCGGGACTTTTGCAACCTCTAGAAATACCTGAGTGGAAATGGGAGAATATCACCATGGATTTTGTATCGGGATTACCAAGGACACAGAGAGACCATGATGCGATTTGGGTAATAGTAGATAGATTGACCAAATCGGCTCATTTTCTGCCGATTAATATGAAATACCCATTAGAGAAGTTGGCCAGGTTGTATTTGGATGAGATCATTAGGTTGCATGGAATACCTGTCAGTATTGTGTCGGATAGAGATCCAAGATTTGTTTCGAGGTTCTGGCAAAAGAGGCAAGAAGTGTTAGGGACTAAATTGAACTTTAGTACCACTTATCATCCCCAAACTGATGGACAGTCGGAGAGGACAATTCAAACTCTTGAGGACATGTTACGGACTTGTGTTCTGGACTTTGGAGAGAATTGGGGTAAGTTTTTGACTTTAGTGGAATTTGCCTACAACAATAGTTTCCACTCTTCTATTCAGATGGTCCCGTATGAGACACTTTATGGTCGAAAATGTAGGTTTTCAATTTGTTGGGATGAAATAGGTGAACGAAAAATCTTAGACCCGACCACAGTATCTTGGATTGAAGAAACTAGTGAGAAAGTAAGGTTGGTACGCCAAAAAATTCAGACCGCCCAGAGCCGCCAAAAGAGTTATGCCGATAATCGAAGAAAAGATTTGGAGTTTACTGTTGGAGATTTGGTATTTCTCAAGATTACACCTTTGAAAGCAAGTTTGATATCTGGAAAAGGAAAGAAGTTACAGCCAAGGTTTGTAGGGCCTTACAAGATTATCCAACGTGTGGGGAGTGTAACCTATAAGTTGGAATTACCGCCGAGTTTATCTCGAATCCATAATGTGTTTCATGTATCTATGCTTAAGAAGTATCATCCGGACCCTTCTCACGTCTTACAACCGGAAAATGTTGAGATTGATGAGACTTTGACCTATGAGGAAAAATCGGTTAAACTTCTGCATAGGAAGGTGAAGGAATTGAGAAATAAACAGATACCATTAGTAAAAGTCCTTTGGAAGAACCATGGGTTGGAGGAAGCAATTTGGGAGGTCGAAAAAGCAATTCGAGAAAAGTATCCAGACCTGTTCGCCAATCAAGGTAAATTTCGAGGACGAAATTTTCTTAAGGGGGAGAGGATGTGAGGACTCGTAAAAGTATTATTTTCGACTCCTATCTTTGCTCATTTAAATATTTATTCAAATATTTGCTTCGATTGTTATTTTCTAGCCTTATTAGACTTAAATACATGGAGTTATGACTTCATTATATTTTTAAAGTGACTCGTTTCAAAAATTAATTTTTTGGAAGCTCGATTAATGAAAATAGTGAAAACGTGTCTGAAAACTTTAGCCATTTGGGAGTATAATAAGTTCAAAACTTGGAGACATGTACAATGGTCCTAAAATAGGTAATTCTAGATTTAAGTACTCAAGTGATAGTTAGTGGTACGATCGTTACAAGAATTTCTCGAATGTTTCACTCTATCGCGCCTAAATTGAAAATACGCGTTTTCACGTGCGCGATTAATTGAGGGACTTTAGACCCTTAATTTGGGATAACTAGGAGTGAATAATATTTATATGAATATAAGTGTATTAAAGGTTTAGTGCACTAGTGCAACAAACTTAAGAGGAATCGAGTCCAAAACGCGCGCGTACGTGCACTATTTGCGTTGACTTTTTCGCACCTAAGCTCTTAGCCCTCAAGCTTCCTTAGCAAGCTAAAATCAGATCAAAACATCTCTCTTTTCCCTCTCATTCTGGCTGAGAAACAGCTGAAACAAAACACCTTCAAGTTTTGCAAATTTCACCTCCAAATCTTGCTCAAACCTTCATAGATTCACACCAAACTTCACATACACTTAACTCTACACTTGGACACCACTTTGAGCTGCAAAAGGGAGCTAAAACTCACGGTTTTTCTGGAGCAAAAAGGATCGAAAATCACTGCCTTGGACATCAACTAGAGTAAGTAATGATCAAGCTTTCAAATTTCGATTTTTGGAAGTTCTAGTATACCTTTAAACTCTTAGTTTCATATGGGTTGTTGTTGTTGTTGAAAAAATTGGAAGGTGGGCTCTATGAACTCCCACCTCACTTGGCTTGATGGCTGCATGATTGATGTTGGATATAATGTTGGATGGTTTAGTGTTTAAAATGGTGGATTAATGGTGTATTATTAGTAGAAACTTCAAGGAACTCATGGGAAGGAAATTTCTGACCATTTTACCCCTGCTTGTTCGGTTATTTTAAGGCCAATTTTTGATGATCTAATGGCTTGAATATGATGTTTATATATTGTATTAGTTGTGTAAAAATTTTCGTTGGAAAATATTGAGGTTTGGTTGGGCACATGAATTTCTTTGTAAAACTAGTCAAGTTGGAAAACTGTTCCCGTGTAGCTCTGACCAGCGATAGTGTTTTGGCCCTAACTCTGTCATCCGATGCCAAAATCAAGTGCCGTCAGTGGAATTTGAAACTAGACATCCACACCTTTCCAATGGTATAAAATGCACGTTTTTTTTTAAAGTGTGTGAGCCAAACCAGTCATTTTAAGAAGGCTGCCCCGTTTCTCTGTTCTGCTGGAACGATTTGATGATGCTGCAACTTTAGGCTTAATTTCGAGTCAGTTGCATGCTGAATCTTAAAACGATTTCTTCTGTGAAATTTTAGCCTTGTGAATGTATTTTCCAACACTATCCACCATACTCAATTCCGAGTTAAATTGAGTGAGTTATGATCAAAATACTGTGACTGCCCTGTTCTTGAAAACCCTTGGATTTGGACAGATTTGATGTGAGACTTGTTGTGGTCTTACTAAATGTATTTCTTAGTGCTAAACACCTACCAAATATACCATGTATGTTCCTTAGACTTGTCTTGCACAAATGAACCATGTTTGGAGGTTTTCCTTAGCCGAATGTTTGGAAACGGAGAGAAATGGAGTTAAAGACAGTTTTGCCTTAGTAATTTCAAAACTTTGGTTGATAGGTTAACCACCTTCCCGATGGTATTTTTCCACGAAATTTGATAGAGAGATACCCTTCATATAGGAGTACTATATTACAAAATTTGGCACCAATCCAAGTCCGTTCCGACACTTAACTAAAGGTCCAAAGTCGGAAACCCAAATCTGGAACTTGTTCAACCGTCTCGAATTTTCCTCAACTTTGAGCTATCGTATCTCGGTGCTCGAAACTCCGATTCTCGATCCGCTTATTCTATCCTAAGCCTTAATTGCACCTCTAATTGATTTATAAATTTCAAAGGCTGGTTTGCAACGAGTGAATTCTGCCGAATTTCCAAAGTTAGCGAAAAACCAACCCCAGCTCAATCCTGAACATTCTGGAACAGTGATTCAAGCTCATTTTTGAGTACTTTCACTTAGATTCGTGGAAAAGTGTCTTCTAAGAACTTTTAGTACTTTCCAAGAGGTTTCCAACGGTATAAAGTTTTCCAATTTTGAACTTGTATCGAGTGAGATACGATTTTTCAAAGATCCATATCAAAACTGAAATTTTCCAACTTTCAAGGAAATAGAGTTTTCCAAGAACTCTTTATTCTTTCGACATTATGCCAACGTTTTAACCTCAATTTCCAAGATAAAAACCCAAATGCTCCTGTACTTTATGAAATGCCACTCGAATCTCGATTTACAAGTAATTAAGGTTTCTTTTCACAAAATTTCCTAGATTATAATAGTGCACGAATTAATTCTCGATAATTGGGTTGTGTGAATAATAATTCACTATTATTTGCTCAGGCTCACACGAGGACCTTCAAGAGGATCTCACGGTGGAAGCTTGAACTTTCCTTGGCCTTACTTGCACTTAATACTTGGTGAGCGTCAAGTGTATGAGTACTTAATACGTGTTTAACTGTTATGAATGATTATTGATTTTAGGAATGGAGACGAGTGTGTACTTTATCTCACTCGTTCTCATTTGAATAAATGATATTGAATGAGATTGAATGCAATGGTTACGTACGTCGTTGGAGTGAGTCTCCTCGACACACAATTGTAAACGGGGGACGCCCAAACTCATAGGCTGACCTGGGACTCGAGCCGGCATGGGCTTGGTCGGGAACCTAGGCGTGCCATGAGACAAATACTCTCGACCTATTGAGAGATCTTGCTTGGCATACTCGTGGAGTATTGCCTCATACATGTCTTGCGGGCCCGAGTGGGTGTTGGGTGGACGGAAAGAAGTAAGTGGTGATCTACGGATTGGAAATACCGATCCAGTTGACGGAGTGTCATCGGAGGAAGGTATACGAGTGACATCGGCAAAGCGAGTGGAACTTAGCTCCTGAGAGCAACTATATTCTTGAATTGTTTCTGATAAATTTCCTTTGGTGAATTGTCAATTATTGAAATATATTATTGTTTAACTCGTAATTGAGATTGTTATTTGAACTACGTGCTTGCATGTGTGATCTTGACCTCACGAGCGTTTTGCTCACCCTATAGATTTGTTTTCCTTAACAGGATTGAATCTCGGGGAAGTGTGGAGAAACCCTCCTGATGTACTTTTGTTTTAGGGTTTCTATTATATTTTGGCTATGCCCTTGGTTTTGGATTGTACTTTTGGAATTGAAATATAACTTTTGGGGCGTAATGTATATTTGGGATTCATGATGTATTTTGAATAACCGGCGTGCGGGTTGGATAATGGATGACTATTGATAAGTTTGAACGCTTCCGCATTTTCTGTACTTAAGTTACTTGCTTTTGTTGTGTAGTTCGATAATAAGCTTGAATGATTTGGCTTGAGTCCTGGCGAGAGCTAGGCAGACGTTCCGCGGATACCCTTTGGTTCGCCTTAGAGAGAAGTGGGGCGTCACAGTTGGTATCAGAGCGCTAGGTTAGAGATCTATATGGGGGACATAGTAGATACTCTACCTTTAAGACTCGATATGGGATGATTTAGTCATACCTAAAATGATACTCGGGGCGAACTAGCAACTAAGTTAGTTTTACCTCGAGTGATACTTGGAGACGAATTAGTGAATAAGTAAGCATGCATTACAGGATATCCGAACTAGATAGTGATTTAAATTTCTAACCCGAAAAGTGCTATTATTTTGCAGGGATGGAAAACGGGAATGAAGTGCCGGCAGCTAATGGGAATGGCCACGCTAATGGCCATGTAGTACCTCCGAGGCCTATCTACTACCGAGCTCTTGGAGGGGGAGCTCGAGTGCGTTACTCGCCTACTGATAGGCGCCCACAGTGCGCGTGTACGATAACCTTTGCCTACCCGAATCACCTTGTACTTGCTCTGGATGACGAGCGTCGTCAGCTAGTGGATCTTAACAGGGATCTTCAGGCGGAGGTAGACGAGATTAGATAGATGGTGAGCGCTTAGGGCGAGAGGGTCGCCGAGCTCGAGGAGGTGATTGAGAGCGAGGTGGCCACATCTGTTGTGGTTAATGAGGAGCTCTGGAGCACTAGGGCTCATCTTACTAGGTTGAGAGAGGAGGTCCGTAGTAGGGCTTCCGATATCGTAGCTGATGCCACTAGACTAGTGGACGAGGCGATGGGTGGAGCTCAGGACTCTGAGGAGGAGGATCTGGAGGAGGTTCCTCCTGATAGTCCTACTGTGGACTAGGTCTAGGCAGTTTGACCACTCTTTTGACTCTTTTGACCAGTATTGCTAGAATTAGCTGGGGTGATGCTAAGTGCTGAGACCAGTGTATTTTGCATGACTGTGTGGCTTATTTTTGAAGCACTTGCTCTTACTTTAGTCTTCTGTGACTAAAAGTACTTCTGTGGCATATGTGTACTATATTTTTGTGACTATCCCATGACTTGCTAATTGTATGAATTTGATATGCTAATGATTGTAAATTATTGTTAATTCCAATGTTTTCTTGATTGGTTCCTGCTCTCTACTTTGCATCGCATAATTTATTTATTTCTTGCACTATGCACGCCTAGGTTATGGAAGGGCTAAGAAGGGGTCGAGGCCGTGGTCGAGTCCGTGGGCGAGGGACTAGACCGGCCCAACCTCAGGGGAATGACCAGGAATGGGCAACTGGACCGACCCAGGGCCAGAAAAATATTGAGGGTAATCAAGTGGCTACTGCCATTAACAGGATGACTGATATCCTAGAGCGCTTAGCTGATAGACAAGGACCTGGACCGTTCAACCAACCTGGGGGTCAAGAAAGAGGAGAGGATAGAGCCTTAGAGTGGTTCTTAAAATTTAACCCGCCTAAGTTCCTTGGCGAACCTGATCCTGAGGTAGCGGAGAATTGGTTAGAAAGGATGACCAACATATTCGCTGTTTTAGATTACACTGAGGATAGGCGAGTGAACTTCGCTGCTTAGGGGTTTGAGGGAGTAGCCCGTGCTTGGTGGGATCTAATAAAAGGAAAATGGGAGAGGGCTCAAACCCCTTGGACTTGGGAGAATTTCACAAGGGAAAGTAATGAAAAGTTTCTTCCGCCCTTAATCCAAGAGAAGAGGGATGATGGATTTATTAAATTGAAGCAAGGAACCCTTACCGTTGCAGAATACGAGGAAAAATTCACTAAGCTTTCCAAGTATGCCCCTGAGCTAGTGGTCAATGAACGAAAGAGGATTAGACGGTTTGTTCAGGGACTTAATGTAGAAATCCAGGAGGGCTTAGCGGCGGCCCAAATCTCTACATTTACGGTGGTTTTAGAGAAAGCACAGAGAGTTGAGAGTGCAAGATCTCAAGTGAGAGACTTCCACAACAGAAAATGAAACTTTTCTAGCCGAACTTCCGGACAGGCTAGTAAGAATGTACAACCTTCCAAAGCGGGAAGAGGAAATGGAGGAGCAAGGATTACTGGAGCTTCTAGGGGAGCTCTAACTAGAGAGGGCCGTAGTGAGACAACTCAAGTTAAGGAAGCACCTTCTACTAGATCGGCTGTGACTCCTCAAGTCACTTGTAGGTATTGTGATAAATTCAACCACTCTGAGAACGATTGCTGGAGGAAGTTGGGTAAATGTTTGTTTTGTGGTAGTGCTGAGGATCAAGTCGCCAATTGTCCAAAATCACCAAAGACAGGAGGAAATGCTCAAAAGCCAGAAAAGTCAACTTCTAAGCAGGCCAGTGCCAGAGGAAGCCGACCAAAAGTACCGGCTAGGGTTTATGCACTGGACCATCAACAGGTTCCTGAGGCAACTGAGGTTGTGGAAGGTACAATTCCAATTTTTCATCGACTAGCTAGGGTTTTAATTGATCCGGGTGCAACTCATTCCTTTGTAAACCCTAATTTCATGAATGGAATAGACTTGAAGCCGATTAAGTTACCCTATGACTTTGAGGTTAAAACACCCACTGGAGACAAAAGCTTAATTGCTAATCTGGAGTATAGGAATAGTGAAATCTATGTAGGGGAACGAAAATTATGGGCCGATTTGGTAGGTTTGACGATTAATGGATACGATGTAATCTTGGGAATGGATTGGTTAGCCCGTTATAATGCTCAGTTAAACTGTAGGACGAAGATTGTAGAGTTGCGTATTCCAGGAGAAGCAACCCTGAAACTGGATGTAAGGGGTAAATTTGCTTCGTCTGCACTTATTCCAGGAATTCGGGCTGGAAAATTTTTAAATAAAGGAGCTTAAGGGTATTTGACTTTTCTTATTAACACTCCAAGTGATAAGGTGAATTTGGAAGACACACCGGTAGTAAAGGATTTTTCAGATGTTTTTCCTGAAGAATTGGAGTCTCTACCCTCGGAACGGGAAATAGCTTTTAAGATCGATGTGATTCCGGGAGTTTGAGACTGTGTATAGACTATAGAGGTTTGAATGACGTCACCATTAATAATAAATACCCACTGCCCCACATTGACGAGTTGTTTGACCAGTTGCAAGGGGTAGTAGTATTCTCGAAGTTAGATTTGAGACAGGGTTACTATCAGTGGACGATCTTGGAGAAAGACATACCCAAAACTGCTTTTAACTCGAGATATGGGCATTTTGAATTTGCCGTGATGCCGTTTGGGTTAATGAATGCACCTGCTGCTTTTATGGATTTAATGCATAGGGTCTTTAAACCTTACCTAGATCAATTTGTGGTGGTCTTTATTGATGACATATTTGTGTATTCTAAGAATGTGAAGGATCATGAGAAGCATTTGAGAATTGTTTTGCAAACTTTGAGGGAACATCAATTATATGCTAAATTTAGCAAGTGCGAATTCTGGCTAAAAGAAGTGACTTTCTTGGGACACATAATTTCTAAGGATGGGATTAAAGTGAATCCAGCTAAAGTGGAAGCTATTTCGAAATGGAAACGACCGGAAAACCCTACCGAGGTTCGAAGTTTTATTGGATTAGCAGGGTACTACCGGAAATTTATCAAAGATTTCTCTAGAATTGCTGGACCCATGACTGAATTGACCAAGAAGAATGGGAAGTTTCTATGGAGTTCTAAGTGTGAAAAAGTTTTCAGGAGTTGAAAAGACGGTTGACAAGAGCGCCTGTGTTAGCTTTGCCAAACGGAAAGGATAGTTTTGTGGTTTACACAGATGCATCTAAGGAAGGATTGGGGTGTCTTCTAATGCAAAATGACAGAGTGATAGCATATGCCTCTAGGAAATTGAAATCGCATGAAGGGAATTACCCGACTCATGATTTGGAGTTAGCAGCTGTGGTTTTTACTTTAAAGAAATGGAGGCATTATCTGTATTGAATGACATTTGAGGTTTTCACAGACCACAAAAGTTTTAAGTACTTATTTTCTCAAAAGGAACTGAATTTGAGGCAACGTAGATGGATGAAATTTTTGGAAGACTATGACTGTACGATTAAGTACCATCCAGGGAAAGCTAATGTAGTGGCTGATATTTTGAGTCGTCAAGTACAGATGGCTGGATTGATGATTAAGGAATTCGAATTGTTGGAAGAAATTAGTCAGTGGAATCCTCGACTGGAACCGAGGAAAGTAATTTTGGGAAACATTGTATTGAATTCTCCTTTGATGGAACGTATCAAGGAATCTCAAGGAAAGGACACTGAAGTACAGAAATGGTCGGAAAAGGGTAAAAAGAGGGACAAATCGGATTTTAACTTGGGACCGAATGGTGTATTGAGATTTCGGAATCGGGTAGTTGTGCCAAAGGATGAAGGGCTTAAAAAGAAAATTTTAGAAGAGGCACAGCGATCAAAGTTTACGGTACATCCAGGAGGGAATAAAATGTACCAGGACTTGAAGACTCTTTATTGGTGGGAGAATATGAAGAAGGAGATTGCTCAATTTGTCCAAACATGCTTAATTTGTCAACAGGTTAAAGCCGAACATCAGAAACCATCGGGACTTTTGCAACCTCTAGAAATACCTGAGTGAAAATGGGAGAATATCACCATGGATTTTGTATCAGAATTATCAAGGATACAGAGAGGCCATGATGCGATTTGGGTAATAGTGGATAGATTGACCAAATCGGCTCATTTTTTGTCGATTAATATGAAATACCCATTAGAGAAGTTGACCAGGTTGTATTTGGATGAGATCATTAGGTTGCATGGAATACCTGTCAGTATCGTGTCGGATAGAGATCCAAGATTTGTTTCAAGGTTCTGGCAAAAGATGCAAGAAGTGTTAGGGACTAAATTGAACTTTAGTACCACTTATCATCCCCAGACGGATGGACAGTCGGAGAGGACAATTCAAACTCTTAAGGACATGTTACGGATTTGTGTTCTGGACTTTGGAGAGAGTTGGAGTAAGTTTTTGACTTTAGTGGAGTTTGCCTACAATAATAGTTTCTACTCTTCTATTCAGATTGCCCCGTATGAGGCACTTTATGATCGGAAATGTAGGTCTCCAATTTGTTGGGACGAAATAGGTGAACGAAAAATCTTACACCCGACCACAGTATCTTGGATTGAAGAAACTAGTGAGAAAGTAAGGTTGGTACGCCAAAGAATTCAGACCGCCCAGAGCCGCCAAAAGAGTTACGCCGATAATCGAAGAAAAGATTTGGAATTTACTGTTGGAGATTTGGTATTTCTCAATATTACACCTTTGAAAGCAAGTTTGTTGTCCGGAAAAGGGAAGAAGTTACAGCCAAGGTTTGTAGGGCCTTACAAGATTATCCAACGTGTGGGGAGCGTAGCCTATAAGTTGGAATTACCGCCGAATTTATCTCGAATCCATAATGTGTTCCATGTATCTATGCTTAAGAAGTATCATCCGGACCCTTCTCACGTCTTACAACCGAAAAATGTTGAGATTGATGAGACTTTAACCTATGAGGAAAAACCAGTTAAGCTTCTGGATAGGAAGGTGAAGGAATTGAGGAATAAACAAATACCATTAGTAAAAGTCCTTTGGAAGAACCATGGGTTGGAGGAAGCAACTTGGGAGGTCGAAGAAGCAATTCGAGAAAAGTATCCAGACCTGTTCACCAATCAAGGTAAATTTCGAGGACGAAATTTTCTTAAGGGGGAGAGGATGTGAGGACTCTTAAAAGTATTATTTTCGACTCCTATTTTTGCTCATTTAATTATTTATTCAAATATTTGCTTCGATTATTATTTTCTAGCCTTATTAGAATTAAATACATGAAGTTATGACTTCATTATATTTTTAAAGTGATTCGTTTCAAAAATTAATTTTTTTTTGGAAGCTCGATTAATGAAAATAGTGAAAACGTGTCTGAAAACTTTAGCCTTTTGGGAGTACAGTAAGTTCAAAACTTTGAGACATGTACAATGGTCTTAAAATAGGTAAATTTAGCTTTAAGTACTCAAGTGATAGTTGGTGGTTCGATCGTTATAAGAATTTCTCGAAAGTTTCACTTTATCGCGCCTAATTTGGAAATACGCGTTTTCACACGCGCGCTTAATTGTGGGACTTTAGACCATTATTTTGGGACAATTAAGAGTGAATAATATTTGTATGAATATAAGTGCATTAGAGGTTTAGTGCACTAGTGAAACAAATGCAAGAGGAATCGAGCACAAACGCGCGCGTATACGCACTATTTGCGGTTGACTTTTGCGCATCTAAACTCTTAGTCATTAAGCTTCCTTCGTAAGCCAAAAAGTCAGACCAAACCTCTCTTTCTCCTAGCTCTCTTGGCCGGCCATCAAGCTGCAAAGAAACAACCAAAGTTCTTCAACTTTTCACTCTAAAATCTTGCTCAAATCACTACCAAATCCTCTCAAATTTTAGCACCACTTAGCTCAACACTTGGGAAGTCCATCTAGCTGCAAAAGAAAGGAGCTCTCCACGGTTTTCTTCAGGCTTCAAAGGGCCAAAAATTCTGACTTGAACAACCACCAAAGTAGGTAATGATCCAACACTCTAAACTTGTCCTATGGAGGTTAAATTACACATATGAGCTTGAATCTTTACTTGGGTAACTTGTATTATTGGAAAATTTTAATGGTGGGCTCTATGAACTCCCACCCATGGCTTGATGACTGATGAAATGATTGATGTTGGATATAATACTGGTTTAGTGTTTAAAATGGTGGATTAATGGTGTATTATTAGTAGAAACTTCAAGGAACTCATGCGATAGAAATTTCCGATTTTACCCAAGCCTTGTTCGGTTATTTTAAGGCCAATTTTTGATGATTTAATGGCTTGATTGTGTTGTTTACATGTTGTAGTAGTTGTATTAAAATTTTCATTGGAAAATATTGAGTTTTGGTTGGTCAAATGAATTTATTTCCCAAAGCTAGTAATCTGGAAACTGTTCCCGTAATGCTCAGACCAGTGTTCGTATTTCGTCCATAACTCCGTGCTCCGATGTCAAAATCAAGTGCCGTAAGCGGAATTTGAAACTAGACATTCCCACCTTTCCAACGGTATAAAATGTACATTCTGGTTCCATGTGTGTGAGCCGCACCACTCTTTTGAACTCAGCTGTTCTGTTTCTCTGTTCTGCTGGAATGAAATACTGAAGCTGTGATTTGAAACTCGATTTCGAGCTAGTTGTGTACTGAATTTTAAAATGATTTCTTCTGAGACATTATAGCCCTATGAATTTATTTTCCAACACTATCAACCATGCTCAATTCTGAGTTAAATTGAGTGAGCTATGATCAAAATACGGTAACTGCCCTGTTCTTGAAAACCCTTGGATTTGGATAGATTTGATGTGAGATTTGTTGTGGTCTTACTAAATGTATTTCTTAGTGCTAAACACCTACCAAATGTACCATGTATGTTCCTTGGACTTTTCTTGCACAAATGAACCATGTTTGGAGGTTTTCCTTAGCCGAATGTTTGGAAACGGAGAGAAATGGAGTTAAAGACAGTTTTGCCTTAGTAATTTCAAAACTTTGGTTGATTGGTTAACCACCTTCCCGAAGGTATTTTTCCACAAAATTTGATAGAGAGATACCCTTCATATAGGAGTACTATACTACAAAATTTGGCACCAATCCAAGTCCGTTTCGACACTTAACTAAAGGTCCAAAGTCGGAAACCCAAATCTGGAACTTGTTCAACAGTCTCGAATTTTCCCCAACTTTGATCTACCGTATCTCGGTGCTCGAAACTCCGATTCTCGATCCGTTTGTTCTGTCCTAAACCTTACTTGCACCTCTAATTGAGTTATAAATTTCAAGGGCTGGTTTGCAACGAGTGAATTCTGCCGAATTTCCAAAATTAGCGAAAAACCAACCCCAGCTCAATCGTGAACATTCTGGAACAGTTATTTCAAGCTCATTTTTGAGTACTTTTCACTTAGATTCGTGGGAAAGTGTCTTCTAAGAACTTTTAGTACTTTTTAGGAGGTTTCCAACGGTATAAAGTTTTCCAATTGTAGACTTGTATCGAGTGAGATACGATTTTTCAAAGATCCATATCAAAACTGAAATTTTCTAACTTTCAAGGAAATAGAGTTTTCCAAGAACTCTTTATTCTTTCGACATTATGCAAACATTTTAACCTCGATTTCTAAGATAAAAACCCAAATGCTCCTGTACTTTATGAAACACCACTCGAATCTCGATTTACAAGTAATTAAGGTTCCTTTTTACAAAATTCCCTAGATTATAATAGTGCACGAATTATTTCTCGATAATTGGGTTGGGTGAATAATAATTCACTATTATTTGCTCAGGCTCACACGAGGACCTTCAAGAGGATCCCACGATGGACGCTTGAACTTTCCTTGACTTTACTTGCACTTAATACTTTATGAGTGTCAAGTGTATGAGTACTTAATACGTGCTTAACTGTTATAAATGGTTACTGATTTTAGGAATGGAGACGAGTATGTACTTTAACTCACTCGTTCTCATTTCAATAAATGATATTGAATGAGATTGAATGCAATGGTTGCGTACGTCGCTGGAGTGAATCTCCTCGATACACAATTGTAAATGGGGGACGCCCAAACTCATAGGCTGACCTGGGACTCGAGCCGGCATTGGCTTGGTCGGGAACCTAGGCGTGCCATGAGACAAATAAGCTCGACCTATTGAGAGGTCTTGTTTGGCATACTCGTGGAGTATTGCCTCATACATGTCTTGCGGGCCCGAGTGGGTGTTGGGTGGACAAAGAAATAAGTGGTGATCTACGGATTGAAAATACCGACCCAGTTGACGGAGTGTCATTGGGGGAAGGTATACGAGTGACATCGGCAAAGCGAGTGGAACTTAGCTCCTGAGAGCTACTATATTCTTGAATTGTTTCTGATAAATTTCCTTTGGTGAATTGTCAATTATTGAAATATATTATTATTTAGCTCGTAATTGAGATTGTTATTTGAACTACGTGCTTGCATGTGTGATCTTGGCTTCACGAGCGTTTTGATCACCCTATAGATTTGTTTTCCTTGATAGGATTGAATCTCGAGGAAGTGTGGAGAAACCCTCCTGATGTACTTTTGTTTTAGGGTTTCTATTATATTTTGGCTATGCCCTTAGTTTTGGATTGTACTTTTGGAATTGAAATATAACTTTTGGGGCGTATTGTATATTTGGGATTCATGATGTATTTTAAATAGCCGACGTGCGGGTTGGATAATGGATGACTATTGATAAGATTGAACGCTTCCGCATTTACTGTACTTAAGTTACTTGCTTTTGTTGTGTAGTTCGATAATAAGTTTGAATGATTTGGCTTGAGTCCTGGCGAGAGCTAGGCAGGCGTTCCGCGGATACCCTTTGGTTCGCCTTAGGAAGAAGTGGGGCGTCACAGTTGGTATCAGAGCGCTAGGTTTGAGATCTATATGGGGGACATATTAGATACTCTACCTTTCAGACTTGATATGGGATGACTTAGTCATACCTAAAATGATACTCGGGGCGAACTAGCAACTAAGTTAGTTTTACCTCGAGTGATACTTGGAGACGAATTAGTGAATAAGTAAGCATGCATTACAGGATATCCGAACTAGATAGTGATTTAAATTTCTAACCCGAAAAGTGCTATTATTTTGTAGGGATGAAAAACGGGAATGAAGTGCCGGCAGCCAATGGGAATGGCTACGCTAATGGCCATGTAGTACCTCCAAGGCCTATCTACTACCGAGCTCTTGGAGGGGGAGCTCGAGTGCGTTACTCGCCTACTGATAGGCGCCCACAGTGCGCGTGTAGGGTAACCTTTGCCTACCCGAATCACCTTGTGCTTGCTCTGGACGACGAGTGTCGTCAGCTAGTGGATCTTAACAGGGATCTCCAGGCGGAGGTAGACGAGCTTAGATAGATGGTGAGCGCTCAGGGCGAGAGGGTCGCCGAGCTCGAGGAGGTGATTGAGGGTGAGGTGGCCACATCTGCTGTGGTTAATGAGGAGTTCCGGAGCACTAGGACTCAGCTTACTAGGTTGAGAGAGAAGGTCCATAGTCAGGCTTCCGATATCGTAGCTGATGGCACTAGGTTAGTGGATGAGGCGATGGGTGTAGCTCAGGACTCTGAGGAGGAGGATCCTGAGGAGGAGGTTCCTCCTGATAGTCCTACTGTGGATTAGGTCTAGGCAGTTTGACCACTCTTTTGACTCTTTTGACCAGTATAGCTAGAATTAGCTGGGGTGATGCTAAGTGCTGAGGTCATTGTATTTTGCATGACTGTGTGGCTTATTTTTGAAGCACTTGTTCATACTTTAGTCTTCTGTGACTAAAAGTACTTCTGTGGCACCTGTGTGCTATATTTTTGTGACTACCCCATGACTTACTAATTGTATGAACTTGATATGCTAATGAATGTAAATTATTGTTAATTCCAATGTTTTCTTGATTGGTTCTTACTCTCTACTTTGCATCGCATAATTTATTTATTT
>NW_020863966.1:0-45407 GCF_003713205.1 Coffea eugenioides
TAAAACAAGAATTTAACCAAATCTTCTCCATTTCTTCACCACCTTGGCTGAAAATAGAGAGAGAAAAAGGGGAGAGAAACTTCATCTTCATCAACTAAATTTCTTGCCTAATCTTAAACTCCAACCATAAATCTTGTGAACCAATTCACCAAAACTACTCTTTAGGGAAGATTAGAGCTTTGTATGGCAAGATTTTGAAGGAAAGATTGTGGTCTTCTCCTACAAGTATCCTAGGAAGGTATCATGGCTTTTCACCCTTTTCTTATCCCAATTTTGGTTAAATATGGCTAGAAGCTTTTAATTTTGAGTTACAACGGTTAATTAGTGAGTTTTGTTGGAGTTGGGGGGATGATTAGCTAGGGTTTCATTTTCAGCTTTGATTATGATCATATATCCTTTAATTGATGTTATGAAGTTGCTAGTTGGAGGTTTTGATGATTTAAACCTAACAAACACGAAATTCTAGCAACAAAGTTCTAATTCCAGGTTTAAATTCTCACGAAACACCATTCTGCCCGTTTTTGTTTCATCATGATAGAGGCGGAATTAGACTTCATATAAAACATAAAAGTTGTAGCGAATGATGATTTATAGCTTCCTACAAAATTTCAACTCAATCGGAGTAATGTAACCTGTGAAAAGACCAAAATATCCCTGCTGCCCTGTTTCTGTCCGAAAATGAAACTCAGCCTCTGTAAGTGGTTAGTTTGACCAGGAATATTACCGAATTGGTTGATGATGTCTTCTTAAGAATTATAGCCTTATATCGTAGCTTTCAAATGGTTTTGGAATAACCTGAATTGGAGGTGTGTGTGCTGAGATATGAGTGAATAAAGCAGGACTGCTAGTTGACTTCTGCAGTGAATTTTGAACTGGAAAATCTGGAGATGTTTTGGTAAATTTGACCTAGTTAGGGTGAGAAATGGACTGAGTGGTCTTCATAAAAGTTGTAGGGCTTTGTCTTCTCTTTGCAACACCTCTAAAAATGTCTTAAACGGACTTTGGTAGCCTGCGATATGGCCATTTAAAGGTAGTACAGTTAATTAGCCGATTAGTTGGAACTTGGTTCTGGGAATTGGGAATTTGACTAGGTTACACTGGAATTTGGACTAAGTGGTCTTCATCAAAATTGTAGCCCTCTATCTTAGCTTAGAAACGGTATAAATTACATCCCAATACGATAATCGTAGCTTCGGATGTGTCCGTTACGCAAAACCCGTCAAATCTGTCATTTACTAAAGCTCATTTCCGCACATGTTGTTAACTTGATTTTGTACTCATATGACTTTGAGCCTATTGAATGGCTATTGTGATGAATTTATATTGTGTATAACTTTGGGACTGGCTGAGGAAAATAATGAAGCCAAAAATGGCCGGAAAATTAGGTAAACACAAATGGCGTGCTGCCCAAATTTATGCTCGAGAACTAGAGAACTATACTTGCAACTTGAGTAAGGGTTAAGAGTGAATATCACCTGAACCATCTAGGATGTTTGCACCTTCTTTTACCGAGGTATATAAGTAAGGACTTGGCCGAACTTATACCCTTGAGAAATAAAATAATGACTGCTCGAAGTACGTTTTCTTTGTCACTTCGACTTAAATGGAGATTTCAAAGTTTTACGAGCAAGCATAAGTTTTACAAATATTTTACTCATAGCCTTTGGTTTAAATGTACTCTTTTCACTTCCAAAACTATACTTATATTTTGTACTAGTAGTTATTCGGATTTTCTTGGGTTCCCTTAAACTTTAGAGGGGTTTAACTGTAATATTTTCTCATGGCTATTATTAGGGTTTCTTGGCGATTGAGAGTGTTATCCGGGAGGATACCTTGGACATTATTTTGCTTAAATAGGTGAGTGTTCCTTGTTTGTTATATTTTCTTGACTTATTGGCTTGTTATTATTGATTGATAATGTGTTAAGTGCTTTCAATGATTGTTAAAACTAGTTTTCTAGGCGAGTGTGTACTTTATCGCACTCGACCTAAATAAATGTGAAATTTTCAATGATTAAATGATTAAATGCTAGTTGCGCATGAATATAAGCCGTTTGGCTGAATTGGGCCCTGCCCTTCGTTACCGATCGACTCGAGCCAGAAGCGGACTCGGTCGGGCGATATGGTGACCCTGGGTGTGAACGTTGGCATACTCGAGTATTACCTTGTAAGTTGGTGGAGCCTGGCCAACGTCCAGGAGGGGGTGAATGAAATGAAACGAACGAATGAACGAGGGTTTTACTTACAAAAATGCATTTTCAAACAATTGGAGGAATAAGGGGAAATGTCAGGAGAACGAATGAACGAACGAAAGCATGGCTCCCTGTGAGCCCGTATCCTTTTAATGAATGTGTTATTATCGCTTTCCATTGTAAATGTTTCTTGAATTATTGATACTCTATGTTTAATGTATTGGATTGATTGTTTGGTTATGTGTTTGGAACCTCACTGAGCTTTTAGCTCATCCCTTTAGTTTTGTTTTCCTTAACAGGGAAGGCGAGCCAGGACAGGAGTTTTGGATCAACTAGCCTAGACTAGTTTCTTGGTTTTCTTTTGTAATGGTTCTCGCCCTAGTGCTTGGCACGGGTTGGATGTATGAAGAATTGAGAACCTTTGTATATTCGATGTTTGTACTGTAATGTACATAAGTTTTGCGTTAAGCTTTGGATTGTTGTTATACTTATTCCTATGTTTTATTTCGATTTTAATTGAGGACTGAAGTGAACGACTGAGTCCCGGTGAGAGCTGGGCAGGCGGTCCGTCGAACCCTTTGGTTCGCCTTAGGGGAAGGTGGGGCTGTCACAGTTGGTATCAGAGCCTGCTTCGCGTGGTCTCTGCGCGGAGTGAGCTTGGGCTAAGTGGTGAATAAGTATGAAGGACTAAGTGCTCATTCGAGCATAAGCTATGAACCCTGAAGTGTTATAGGTCTTAAATCTTTCTCATGGTATCTAAGGACCATAGATAGGTATGTCGAGTAGGAATTTCGATTTGTAGATGGTTTACTCTTGGGACTGGCCAGCTCGAGATGTGAACTGTCTTATTTCGGATTCTCGTGCCCGAGTACTCCAGAATTGAGGCGATGCAAGCTACTAGGTACTTGAGACTTGTATTTTGGAAACATGAACAGGCTTTGTCTGGCTAGAATGAGCACATGAGGTCAATGGGTATCTAGTTTGGATAGTAAGTGACGTGAGAGACCGAACGGGGTTATTCAACTGAAACTAGGACGATATCGCATTTTCTTTTGATTTGCCCTTATATTATTGTTACATGACGTTAGTTAGTGTATTTGTGCATATGATTATCTGTCTAATTTGATATGCCTTTGTGTATTTGATCATCTGTCTTCGTGATATATGGTGTGTTACGTGTGTCTATGTTTAATTGTGTATTTGGTATGCTGGAATTTGTTACTTTAGTCAATTTACTGTGTTTATTCACTAAATTACCTTTTGGGGGGGAAAGGAAAAGAAAAGAGAGAAGGAAAACATATAGATGGACGGGAGACGTAGTCGTGGACGTGGACGTGACCGTGGGAATAAACGAACTCAAGAGCCAAGAAAGGAAAGGGAAACAACAGCTGCACAAGAGCAAGAACCGAGGGTTGAAGCCGGGGACCAAATAGCGACGGCAATTCAACAAATGACAAACATCTTAGCAAGGTTGGTGGACCAACAAGGTCAAATACCTGTGAATCAACCTCCGAACCCTGAAATAGGAGAAGATCGGGCTCTTGAGAGGTTTCAGAAGTTTGCTCCTCCGAAATTCCTTGGAGGGTCTGATCCGGATGTAGCCGAACAGTGGCTGGAGGCCATGATCAACATCTTTGCAGCTTTGAACTATACCGAACAAAGGCAAGTGAACTTTTCGGTATTTCAATTTGAAGGACCGGCCCGAGCATGGTGGAACGTGATTAAGGCAAAGTGGGAAAGAGAACAGACTGCATGGACATGGGCAAACTTCCTAAGGGAATTTAACGAGAAGTACCTCCCACCTTTAGTCCAAGAAAGGAGGGAGGATGAGTTTATTGGACTACGCCAGGGAACCCAAAGTGTGGCTGAATATGAAACAAAATTTACCAAACTATCCAAGTTTGCTTCCGAGTTAGTGGCCACGGAACCGAGAAGGGTAAGACAATTTATACAGGGATTGAATCTAGAAATTCAAGAAGCACTAGCGGCGGTTCAAGTGAATACGTTTACAGAGGCCCTTGAGAAAGCCCAACGAATCGAGAATGCAAAAGCACTGATAAAAGCCTCCCAAAACCGAAAAAGGGGTACACCTGGTAGTGTGACTGAGGAATCAAGTGAACCGATAGTCCCTTCCAAAGTGCAGAAAGTGAACTTTTTGTCCCACCCACCATGGACAATAGGGGCGTTAGATGAACGATCTACAAAAGGAAATCAAGTAGGCCATGGGGAGATTTTTCAAAAAAGCCAACAAGTGGCTTCTTCCTTCACTTGTGGCTACTGTGGAAAGGCCAATCACACTGAGAGTGATTGTTAGAGGAAAGGGCGGAAATGTTTGATTTGCGGAAATGGTGACTACCAGGTTAGCAACTGTCCGAGGAAACGGTCACGTGAAAGTAGTACTCAGCAACTGGAGGGCACTAAACCAAAATCAGCGAATGAAAAAGGGAACCGAACAAAAGTACCGGCAAGGGTATATGCCTTAGACAACCAACAATCTCCTGAGCCATCTGAAGGTAAAAATTTCGAGGACGAAATTTCTTAAGGGGGAGAGAGTGTGAGGACTTGCAAATTCCTTATATATTTCTTGAAAATTTCCTTTTATTTGAAAATTATTTGGAAAATACTATTCTATACCATCTTACTACTCAATCACCCTATAAAAAGTGCCAATGATCATAGGAAATTAGGGTTTTCCTTTCCGATTTCAATTCGAAGTGAAATAGGGTTTTTCGTGTACCCGTAGTGTAATTATTCGGTATGGAATAAGGATCAAATTTGGTGCTTAAGAGTGACTTTTAGGTGAGAAATAATATGTGATTAGAAGCTATGATATAAAGTTAGTGAATAGCAAGTAAAAACCCTAGTACGTGTAATTTAAGGAAAACGGTTAGAACCGACGTGTACCGTTCGTTACCGAGTGAGTGCACCGATTAAACCCTACTTTATTTCTTTAATATCCTTATTTATTTTGACTAATTACCCTCAAAATATCTTATACATGAGTCACCGTGGTGGGCCAAAGGAAGAAGGAAGAAAACTCTAGAAAGGACACATGTCAAGCCCTTATTGGAAGGAGCTTTGACTAATTTGTATCAACCATCATAAAACAACAATTTAACCAAATCTTCTCCATTTCTTCACCACCTTGGCTGAAAATAGAGAGAGAAAAAAGGGAGAGAAACTTCATCTTCATCAACTAAATTTCTTGCCTAATCTTAAACTCCAACCATAAATCTTGTGAATCACTTCACCAAAACTACTCTTTAGGGAAGATTAGAGCTTTGTATGGCAAGATTTTGAAGGAAAGATTGTGGTCTTCTCCTACAAGCATCCTAGGAAGGTATCATGGCTTTTCATCCTTTTCTTTTCCCAATTTTGGTTAAATATGGCAAGAAGCTTTTAATTTTGAGTTACAACGGTTAATTAGTGAGTTTTGTTGGAGTTGGGGGGATGATTAGCTAGGGTTTCATTTTCAGCTTTGATTATGATCATACATCCTTTAATTGATGTTATGAAGTTACTAGTTGGAGGTTTTCATGATTTAAACCTAACAAACATGAAATTCTAGCAACAAAGTTCTAATTCCAGGTTTAAATTCTCACGAAACACCATTCGGCCCGTTTTTGTTTCATCATGATAGAGGCCGAATTAGACTTCACATAAAACATGAAAGTTGTATAGAATGATGATTTATAGGTGCCTCCAAAATTTCAGCTCAATCGGAGCAACGTAGCCTATGAAAAGACTGAAATATCCCTGCTGCCCTGTTTCTGTCCGAAAATGAAAATCAGCCTCTGTAAGTGGTTAGTTTGACCAGGAATATTACCGAATTGGTTGATGATGTCTTCTTAAGAATTATATCCTTATATCGTAGCTTTCAAATGGTTTTGGAATCACCTGAATTGGAGGTGTGTGTGCTGAGATATGAGTGAATAAAGCAGGACTGCTAGTTGACTTCTGCAGTGAATTTTGAACTGGAAAATCTGGAGTTATTTTGGTAAATTTGACCTAGTTAGGGTGAGAAATGGACTGAGTGGTCTTCATTAAAGTTGTAGGTCTTTGTCTTATCTTTTCAACGTCTCCAACAATGTCTTAAACGGACTTTGTTAGTCTGCGATATGGCCATTTAAAGGTAGTACGGTTAATTAGCCGATTCGTTGGAACTTGGTTCTGGGAATTGGGAATTTGACTAGGTTACACTGGAATTTGTGTCGCGCCCCACTTTTTGGAGTGTGTGAAAGTAGTGTGTGGGATATGTATGTGAACGTGTGTGAAAGTGCAAATAAAAGGCCGTGGGATTGTGAAATGCGACGGTTTGGCAAAACAAAGTTCAAAAAGGGTTTTTTGAATGGAAAATGGAGTCGCCACTTGGTATAGAGTTAGGGTGTACCAAGTCACCCAAAAAGTGATTTTTTGGAAAGAAAAGTAAACAAACCCTTTTTAAAGAACTTTTAGGTCTACGTAACCAAAGAAAGGGATCGAGGGTCACATTTGATAAGGGAGAAGGCAAAGGCGAAGCCTAAGGCACTCCCTTACCCTAGCCAAAGCTAGTTGCGTGACTTAGCCCTTCTTTTCTTAATTCTTCTACCCCAAAATATGTGTTGCATGTTGGATGTGACTAATGGATATGAAAAAAAATGCAATCCTAAATCTAAAATGTCTCTTATGAGGCTTTTTGGTCCCAATCACATGAATTGTGATGGCCAGTAAGGAAAGCCCTCATAGAGGTCACGAATAATGCAAATGAAGACTCAAATATAAGTGCAAGTGTGCACATGTAAGAAAAGTGCAATGTGTGCAAATGTAAGAAAGATGCAATGTGTGCAAATGTAAGAAATGTGCAATGTGTGCAAATGTAAGAAAAGTGCAATGTGTGCAATTGAGAATGAAGGTGTTTGTGTGCAAGTGGATGAAAATATGGCATAAATAGTAGTAAATGCATATAAGTGCAATTGGGTGCAATTTGTGAGGTAGAAAATAAATAAGTGATAGGGAAAGAAGAGAAGTGTGTGAACATGGCATGTGGAGTGAGAAAAATATAAGTAGTGAGAAAATGTAAAAAATGAAAAAAGTGATATGGTGAAATGGAGGTGCATGAACCTAGAGGAGTGCATCAAGTCGGGTACGGGAATGACTTCTATCTTCGTGATTTTAATTTTTCCTTTGATTAGAAGGAAGAACTAGCGTGCTAAGGCTATTTTGTAGCCACACTCGCTCGTTTCCCTTATCGAAAGGGGACTCTCAAGCAAATGTACCCTATAACTAACATGAGGATGCAAAAACTTAAAATGAAGGGGAAGGGATTGGAGGAGCATGCTAAATGCTAGAAAACTAAGAAAAATGTATGAAATGTAGTGAAACATGCAAGTATGCACTAACGAGAGGGGACGGCCTATTGGGGTCTAGCATTGGACTAGCCCTTTTCTAAAATTCTCTCACAAGCATTGGACTTGCGAGAGCTCGAGGGGAAAGACCATGGCCAGCGTTGGACTAGCCACGGTGATACATTCATCCATCACATTCATCTATGACTATAGAAAGCAAGTAGACATGCGAATCACCTATAAACACATAGCACATAACACTTAGCATGCTCGACTAGATGCAAGAGCCTAATAAAGCAAATTAACACGTAGCAACAAAAGCAAACAATCAAGCTAATGAACCTATTACATTTGCTAACTAAAACAAAAGGGGAAGGGGGAAAATGGACAAAATTGCTCTCCAAGCCCTATCTATTACAAGCCAAGAGGTGTACACATACCCCATAAATAAATAAAGAATGACTTAATAAAAGCAAAAGTAAATGAAATAAATGAAAGGAATTAAGGTGAAGCGAGGAAAGCAAAGTAGACATGCAATTCTCACTTAGCCCGTTGGATCACATAGGGTCAAATAAGGTCAAAATAAGGGATAGAGTGTACCTTCCTTGAATCGATGCCCTAACGAAGTGAAATTACTAATTTACCCTCCAAAACAATAAAATGGTCAGGGTACCAATTTAATTAAGAACGTTAAGAAAATATGCAAAACACAAGTTCACTTGGTCATAAAGCTCTTAAAATCACGAATTAAATGCAATTAAACAAAATTTGGTGGCTAATTGAATCAAGCAAGCAATGAAGTTGCAAAAATTAAAAGCTACCAAGGACCAAATTGAGAAGATTATTCAATTGACTGGGTCATAGCAGCATTAGTTGGAAGCCAAGGGGTCAAAGTGAAATTATTGAAAAATTTCCATGCACACTCCATGCAAGTAACGTAGGAAAACATTTCACAGCAAAGCTTCAGCAAATGATGAAACTCTCAGCAAGGCTTTGATGCAGATTTTCATGCACAGGGTTCCACAATTTCAGCAAAACCAGATTCATTCAATAGCCTTGAATTACTCCAATTAAACATGGCTGGACATCCCTTAACAATGCCAAAAATTGGAAAAGTTTCATGCAGAATTTCATGCAAATATCACGAAATAACATTCTGCAAACTGGAGTTAGTCTTCTGCTACTTCACATCTTTCTTACTGCAATTTTTCTTGGCCATCTGATCATGCCGACGAATCCACCAAAACACCACGATTTCAACCATCAAACACCAACTAAATCCAACACAAAAATTTGGTTGCAGGATTCAAACAAGGAACTGGAATTGACCGAAAGGAAAAGGAAAAAAAATGCAGCAAAGTTTCAGCAAGCTATGAAGCTTTCGGCAACCGAGAATGAATCAGAATTTTTTCAACATCAAAAGCTTTGGATTAAGGCAAACGCTACAACAATACTATAACTCAAACAAACAACAAACATAGAAAGAAACCATGCAAGCTCTTAAGATTTTATGCAGGCCTATGGATGAAACTGCTGCAACAACTTGCTGCATTTTCAGTCAGCTTAAAAGTGATTGTGCGATGGGGAAAGGAGAATGAACTAATGTGGGCTCGTGTGGACTTGGGATAATGAGAAGGGAAAAATGCAGCTCCACGATCTAAGCAACGTGACACACAATTCCAACATCCCAACAAACCAGATTAGCATGCCACTTAAGTGTAAGGGTCGATGAACAGCCACAGAAAAGAAACAGAACAGAAAATGCAACTTCTTTTGTTTTGGCCGCGGAATTTTACAGCTATGAGTTCGTGTATATTAAATGCAGAACATTGCATTAGTCTCACCAATGATCAATTAGGCACAAAGGTTAAACGGTAAACTGGATAACTACTCCCATTTTATGGACTGTAGCGACATGAAGGACAGCAGAAATGTAGCTTTTCTTAGCAGTATAAGGTTGCAGCAAGCTTTGGTTAACATGGATAAATCATCTTAGCCAAACAAAATATCAATATCAACCGAATCACCAAAGATAACACAAGATATAAAACCAAAACCTGCACCAACAAAGAAAAGAAAAAGAATCATGGCTGCCACAGGTGTTAGCTACTTGGTGCCGTCTAATGGCATACCGCATCTTGCTACTCGAAACAACAGTAAACATACACATGGGATCCCATGGAGCAACAAAACGAGACCCAAGAGGTAGCTTAAGCCATTCTGGAAAATTTTTAACAGCCTAAGAGATTGATTTTTTTTTTTAAAAAAAAAATTGCTGTAACAGACCCAGAATTTCAAATCCTGTTGCGGCAAACTTTCAAACACAAACATAACCTCACTATGGTTCAAGCAACCTCCTAAACTTATCAAGGGAAAATCTATAGAAAGGCTCCTAAAACATCTCATCAGAATTCGATGTTGAGCACATGAACGAGACAGAGAAATTGAGTTGCAAAAAAGGCTATCGAAACCCCAAACAAGATCATGCAAAATCTGGGATAATGTTCTGTAACTTCACAACCATGACATTCTGGACACACACGACCAACAAAATTCAACCAAAGACGTAATCTTTCGAACCAGCACAGCACTTCCTACCATTTCCAACGTCAAGACTATAACAGGGAAGTGGAACTTGTAACATCCCGAATATTAGGAGGTTGTTTGTGAAGAAAATATTACAGTGTATTTCTTTGGGTATTTCTTTGGGTTGATTTAAAACCTTATTTTGGTTTAAAAGACTAGAAACCCTAATATTGTAGCCAAAAACCCTAGTTTACTTGTGACTAACCGGTTTTCCTAAATCTCTCATATTTTAATTGAAACCCTAATTTTAATTACTGGAATTGGAAAATTCCTCACGTTTTCTTAAAAATTTCTTTTTATTTGAAGATTATCATTTATTAAAGCCCTACTATCCAATTATCCCATGATAAGTGTAAATAAACCTAGAAAATAAGGTTTTACGCTTTGGTTTCAAGTTTGGAGTAAAATTAGGGTTTTCGCGATTTTTCGCCGGATGAATTTTCGGTACAGAGTAAGGATTAAATTTGGAGATTAAAAGTGACTTTTAAGTGAAAAATAATATGTGAGTAGTAGCAGTAATATAAGGTTAGTGAATGGGAAGTAAAAACCCTAGTACGTGAGTTTTTAAGAAAAACGGCGCGAACCGGCGGGTCCCGCGCACTACCGTTTGAACGCACCACTGGACCACCACTTTCTTGCACCACAAGCTTATTGATATTTGAGCCAAAATATCTTCTTATATTACAGCTAAGGGGACCGAAATTTGTGGCTTATAAGCAAGGGGAAGAAAGAGAAAAATTAGTGGCTAAGAATTGTCCAAGTGTTAGCCAAATTGTGGTCTTAATTAACTCTAACCTTCTTACTCCTTATAAGACAAAAATCAGCTTCATTTCTCTTCATTTTCTGCTGCTAAGAGCCGAGAGAGAGAGAGAGTAAGAACAAGAGAGGAAAAACAAAACTCTTCTCCATTTCTTCTTCAATCCACCAACAAAGTGAGAAATCAAACAAAAGAAACCGATTAATCTTGTCTTTGAGTGGTTAGTTAGTGTTTGGTGGTGAAAGTTTGGAAAAGGAAAGCTTGGGGATGCTTTTAGAGACTTCTAACCAAGGTAAGAGAACTCATCTCTCTAAGTTTTGCTTTTGATTTTGTTAAATTAAGTTAGTAGTTTGATTATAGTGGTGGAATCATGGATGATTAGCATGATTTAGAGGTTTTCCCCAATTTATTTGATGAACTAGGGGTTCTGATTTTCTGCTCAATGTGATGTATGATGTGTAAATGTTGCAATTAAGGTTATATAAGGTTGTTTAGTGGTGATTAGAACCAGAAATTTGAGGAAATTACACTTAGAGCTAAAAATTCCAGATTTCTGGAAAATTTCCCAAGCATTCTGTCCGAAATTGTACCTATATGTTAGAGGCCGAATTGGCCTTTGGTCAAAGAAGGAAAGTTGTAGAGAATGGCATTTTATAGGTGCCTGTAAAATTTCAGCTCAATCGGAGCAACGGAGGTCGTGAAAAGTCCAAAATACCCTTGCTGTTTTAAGAATTTCCCAGCAGTCCGTTTCTTCAGTTCAGTCCAGTTTATCACGATTTTTGATCAGGATCCATTCTGATTTAGCTCTGGGCCAAAACATAAAAGTTGTAGTGTTCTGAAGTAGCTTTAAAATGCCTCAAAGAAAACCTGATTCGGACTTGTGTACACTGAGTTAGGTCCGCTACAGCATAATGCGTTTAAACAGCCGATGAATTGGTTTCTGGTTTAGTAGTCTGAGATTTTGACTAAGTTACATTAGGAAATGGACTAAGTGACCTTCATAAATGTTGTAGCTTTGTGTCTTAGCTTCGAAATGGCACAGGTTTCGTATTAATCCGATAAGTGTAGCCTTGGATATGTTATTTCCGCTTGTATACGTCAAATCTGTCTTGTGCCACAGTGAATTTCTGCACTTGTACTTGATGCGGTTCTTGTTGTTATGATATTGTGAGCCTATGGAACGGCTCTTGACATAAATTGCTGATATGTATGTTGTTGGGCTGTTGTTGAAGAAAAATAATGAAGCCTAAATGGCTGGAAAATTAGGTAAACACAAAGGGCATGCTGCCCAAATTTACGCTCGAGGACTATATAAATACACTTGCGACTTGGGTCGAGTTGATATGAATAGTACTTGAACCATCTAGGGTACTTGAGTTTTCTTGTTCTTGTAGGACTTGGCCGAACTTGTACCCTTGAAAATGAAATGATTGCTCAAAGTACGTTTTCCCTTGTACTTTCGACTCGCATGACCATTTCAAGTATAAATGTTACAAAGTTTTATCATTTAAAAAGTGAGCGAGTATCTCACGAGTATTCTCCAAGTGAATTTCAATTTCTTGATTCTTATTGAACGAAACGTCTAAGTTTCGAACTCTAGTCATGTTTCAAAGTTCTCAAATTGAGTTTTATCGCAGATTTGGACTCCGAACTCGGAGTATAACCTGAAAGTGACCAGTAGCACTATATCTTTTGGGTGAGTGCTTTCAAATACCGAATTGAACTTGATACTTGAACTTGATACGTGACCAATCTGATTACATGTTATATACGTGAATTGTAAGGGCAGGAGTGTACTTTATCGCACTTGCCCTTACGTGATATACTTGTTTATTGTTGCAATTGACTTGATATACTTGTTTATGATGCGCGCACTTCCTGGAATTCCAGAAACCCTGTGGCGAGTTACTCTAGTCGAGCCGGCAAGGGCTTGGTCGATTGGGTAACGAACCCTGGGTCTCTTGTATTGTCGAGTGGAGTGATATCTCCTCGACTAATCGGTATACTCGAGTATTACCACCCGTGTTCTTGAGGATTTTGGGCCCAGCTGGGGGTTGAACGGTGGACGGAGAGTCGTTTAAGTGGTGTTCTACTGGATTGGTTACTTACTTGAAAGTTGACGGAGTGTCAACTACTACGGGATCAAGCTTCTGGTAATGCAATGGGAATTTGACTCCTGAGAGTCATCCGTATCCTTATACTTTGGAATGATTATTGTTTATTGGATTATTGTTTCTTTTGAAAAATTTTCTACATGCGCTCATTTTAAGATTGCTACTTGACGTGCTACTGTTCACATTTATGAACACTTTATGCTCGTTACTTTGCTATATCGAAAACTCGTACTTATAAATAATGGTCAATTTGCTATTTGGAACCTCACTGGGCTTTTAGCTCATTCCACTCCATTTGTTTTCCTTTCAGGGGTACGAGCGAGGTGTGAGATATGTAAAGTCTAGCATAGACTAGCTGTTTGATTTTGACTTGTACTCACGCTATTCCTCGGATGGAACATGTTGTATTTGGATTGTATTCGTTTTGATCTAGTTTGGTGTATTGAGACTTCGTACTTCGATTTCTATTAATGTAAATTATAAGCTTGAATTGGGAATTTTATTTATGGTTCATGGATGTGTGTACGTGACTCGATTGAGATAGTGAGTGAGTCCTGGCGAGAGCTGGGCAGGCGGTCTGCCGAACCCTTTGGTACGCCTTAGGGGGAGGTGGGGTCGTCACAGAACTAAACAACCAAAGATGAACACGACGTGCAGAAAGCAAAAGAACGGAAGAAAGTTCAAAACTTACCTCTTGGTAAGATGAACGGCTTCAAGCTACTGGTGGAGACCTGCAAAAGTTTTCTCCTTTCCGCTGTTTCTCGGGCTTTCTTCTAACTCCAAGATTTCCAGATTGTTCCCTCTCGCTCTCTCCTTCAAACCCCGTTTTTCAGCTTTGCTCGTGACCTTTTCTCGGTCTCAACTCTCACAAAGCCCTCAGCTTTCCAATTGTCAAAACCACTTCTAGCTTTCTCTCTTGGCCTTTCTACTTAGCCGTCATTCCCGAACCTCTCTGTTGTCCCTTTTGTTTCTTTCTCTTTTAGGTTTTCAGCCGTCATATATCTCTCCCCCCAGTCGGCTGTGTTTTCTGTTCTATTTATACCAAAGACACCACTCTCAAACCCTCACCTCAAAGGTGAGGATGAGAGTGGAGGTTTGCTGGGCATCTAGGGCCATCCGATGGATGTTGTCCTAGAAAGATTAAAAATGAATGGAAACCAAATGGAGCTGCAATCCCTTTCATACTGATGCCGCATGCATGGACTCTTTTTTTCTTTTCTTTTTTTTCCTTTTCTCTCAGAGCCTCTTAATCAGCCTAAAACCCGCGTGCGGGTTTTCTCCTTTTTCCCATTTTTTTTTTAGAACCTGTTAAACTGCCTAAAACCCGCTATCGGGTTTCCCTCTTTTTTTTTTTTTTGAATATTAGTATGAAGACAAAATAATAATAAAATAAAAATAACCAATAAAGCAAAAATTAAATGAATTAAATGAATAAAGTTAAAAAGTTAAAAAAAATAAAAATTTTGGTGTCTACAGTTTGCCCCTCTTTGTCTGAGTTTTGGAAAAACTTGAGACAAAGAAGTAGACACCAAATACTTACCTGTGTTATTCGACTGCAAACTATTCAGAGGACAGACCTAAACAAGGAATTTTAAACATGGGATTGGCCCGAACAAGGGGATTTAAATCGGGACTGACCCGAACAAGAATTTAAAACGGGAATGACTCGAATAAGAAATTTAAAACGGGACTGACCCGAACAAGAAATTTAAAACGGGACTGACCCGAACAGGAATTTAAAACGGGACTGACCCGAACAGGAATTTTAAAACGGGACTGACCCGAACAGGAATTTAAAACGACTGATTTAAAACGGGACTGACCCGAACAAGAATTTAAAACGGGACTGACCCGAACAAGAATTTTAAAACAGGACTGACCCGAACAAGAAATTTAAAACGGGACTGACCCGAACAGGAATTTAAAACGGGACTGACCCGAACAGGAATTTAAAACGGACTGACCCGAACAAGAAATTTAAAACGGGACTGACCCGAACAGGAATTTAAAACGGGACTGACCTGAATAAGAAATTTTAAAACGGGACTGACCCGAACAAGAATTTAAAACGGGACTTCATTGGGGAGGTTTAAACAATGAATTGAGTTTTTACCTGGGAGTAGTTCAAACTTTTGTACCAAGAGGGAGATTTGATCTCTGTAGCTGAAGCGATAGCTGATGTTTTCTCTTATGATCAAGCTTTGCCAATAACATTATCACTTCGTCTTTGCTTACTGGGGAGCTTTTTCTGTCATCGATTTAGGTGCGAAAAGGAGAGTGGTTGTTTTCATTTGTAAACACAACGTTCCTGCAAGAAAAGAAGAAATAATGGACTTGCCACCATCATTTGATCCGGTTTGCCTTGAGAATCGTGTAAACATGAGTCTTGTGATGTTTTTGCTTCTGTTCTGCGGCGTCTGGCTTAGTTGAACTTGTAATTTTGAAACCTTTCCATTTCTGAGACTGATAAAGTACATATTTACCACGTCACCAAATCTATGTAGCAGCTTTGTTGCATCTTACTTCCTTTAATAGATGATTGAATTCCCCTATCCTTGCACAAACCTTAGGGTTTACCATCCATTCGAATCCAATGGTGAAAGAATGATGCATGAAAAATTTGTCACATAAAAATCAATGATATATGCAAGATGATTTCCTATGTCAGGCAAAGATGAGCATGCAAAAGAATGCAGACAACCACAAGTAGTCGAACGCAAATAATCGAGAGAAACCAAGAGGTTTAGAAAAATACATTTTGCAAAAGAATATTTGTAAAGAAAAATACAAATTTGGCCAACGAATATCATGTTCAAGCTTTTGGATATATTTGCTTCGGAATTCGATTCTGGCAGAAGTATCACAATCATGAGGGAAAGTCCAAATGAACCAGGTCACCAGCTGTTCCTTCTCGTGCTCGTCTTGTCGAGAAAACCTGCCTTGGCGCCCTTTCGGGTTTTCACCAAGGTTGCCCCCACCCTTTTTGTTTTTGTTTTGTCTTTTTCTCTTTTTTTCTTCTTTTTTCTTTTTTTTTTCTTTTTTCTTTTTCTTTTCTTTTCCGAGGCGCCCTTTTGGGTTTTCACCTAAAGAACAATGAAATATCTTGACCATGCTCGACTCGGAAATATGAGCTAAAGATTTCTAGTATCAGTAAAATGCACTTCCCTTGTAAGATTAGGCAAAGGCATTATGGACATCACTTGCCAGTTGATTAACAAATTTCCTAATAGAAATGCAACAAGTGACGAAAGCCAGGACTTTTGGTTTTGTAATGAGGTCAGGTGGGGTGTTTTTCAAGAAAGGTTGAGGCTTGAAAGCAAATTTTGATGCGAGGTATGAAATAACTTGAGATTGCAGTATTTTGAAATCGTTTCCGATCTTGAACGAAACTGAGGAAAATTTGCCCCAGTTTGATCGGATTTTCTCTCTTTGCATTTTCTTCATTGCATTTTCCTCACTTTTTGCATTTTTCTTTAAAAACTAAATTTGCCCCAGCGTGGGGTTTTTCTTTTTGATCATCTCTCTTTCAAAATAAATTTGCCCCAGTGTGGGGTTTGCAATTCTCAGGGTTATCAAACGAAAATTTGTCAATTCTGATGGCTCAAAGGGGACAAGTAGAGATAAAATGTTTTAAGTGTAAAAGAAGATGGCCTGACTTGCATTTCGCCATTTGCATGAATTTCTAAAGAAAATTTGCATGATCAAATGAAAAACCTCTTGCACATGTCTGAGTTGATGGGTTGAGGGAATGTTCGTCCATCCATTTCTGCCAAAATAAGTGCTCCGCCAGGTAATACCTTTTGGACAATGAACGACCCTTGCCAATTTGGAGCAAATTTGCCTTTAGCTTCATCTTGCATTGGCAAAATCCGCTTTAGTACTTTGTCACCTTCTTCGAATGCACGCCGATGGACTTTTTTGTTGTAGGCCCGGGCCACACGTTTCTGATAGCACTGACCATGACAGATAGCATTGAACCGCTTTTCATCGATCAAAGTCAATTGCTCATGGCGCTGCTTTATCCAATCAGCCTCCTCCGATTTAGCTTCCATGAGGATTCGTAGCGAAGGGATTTCAACTTCAGCTGGTAATACAGCTTCCATTCCATACATGAGTGAATATGGCGTTGCCCCAGTCGATGTCCGGATAGAAGTCCGATACGCCATTAATGCATAAGGCAACTTTTCATGCCAATCGCGATGCCTTTCAGTCATTTTGCGAATAATCTTCTTCAAATTCTTGTTTGCGGCTTCCACAGCTCCATTCATCTGAGGCCTATAAATGGCAGAGTTGCGGTGTCTGATTTTGAACTGCTCACATAATCCGTCTACCATGTCATTGTTCAAATTCTTGGCATTGTCTGTAATAAGCGTTTCGGGTACTCCAAAGCGACAGATGATGTGATCTCTCAAGAAATTGGCAACCACTTTCTTCGTTACATGTTTGAATGACTCCGTTTCAACCCATTTGGTAAAGTACTCAATTGCCACCAATATAAATCGATGTCCATTTGAAGCGGGAGGATCAATTGTACCAATCACGTCCATACCCCACATTGAACAGGGCCATGGGGCGATCATACTATGCAATTCAGTGGGTGGAACACGTATAACGTCACCATGCATTTGACATTTTATACATCTCCGGACAAAATCTATACAATCACGCTCCATAGTAAGCCAGAAGTATCTGGTTCTCATGATTTTCTTTGCTAGCAAATGGCCATTCATGTGAGGTCCACAAACGCCACTATGCACTTCTTTCATCATATATTGAGCTTCGTCTTCATCAATGCACCTTAAAAGGTTCAAATCTGAGGTTCTTTTGTATAAAACTTCTCCACTCAAGAAAAATTTTGAAGCCATTCTACGCAGAAAACCCTTGTCCTTTGCACTAGCATGCAGAGGGTAAGATCCAGTTTTGAGAAACTCCTTAATATCATTATACCAAGGAATATTGTCAGAGGACTTGTCTACAACCCAACAGTGGGTAGGCTTGTCTTGAAGTTGAATATGAATAGGTTCGATCCTCAATTCATCTGGATACTGGATCATAGAAGCTAAGGTGGCCAAAGCATCAGCAAATGCGTTTCGGGCTCGCGGGAGATGTCTGAACTCCAAATTTTGAAATTGCTTGGCCAGAGTGAGCAAACTACAATGGTAGGGCAAAATTTTTTGAATCTTTGGTTACCTACTGCTTCAAGGTTTGGTGCACGAGCAAATCTGAATCACTGAAAGCTATCAACTCTTTGATTTCCATTTCTAAAGCCATTTTGAGACCGAAAATGCAGGCTTCATATTCAACCATGTTGTTTGTGCAGGCAAATTGCAATTTGGCAGCGGCAGGGTAGTGCTTCCCTTCGGGTGAAACCAAAACAGCTCCAATTCCAGCTCCGAGGGAATTCGAAGCTCCATCAAAGAAAAGCCTCCATTCAGAGCTTTGCTCACTTATATCGTCCGTGGCGCCTACAAATAAGACTTTCTCATCAGGGAAATAAGTATGAAGTAGTTGATAATCTTCATCCCTTGGATTTTCTGTCAAATGATCAGCTATAGCTTGCCCCTTGACAGCCTTCTGTGAAGTGAAAACAATATCAAACTCTGAGAGAATTATCTGCCATTTAGCCAGACGTCCAGTTAGCATCGGCTTCTCCAAGAGATACTTCAAAGGATCAGATCGGGAAATAAGATAAGTGGTATGGCTCAACAGGTAGTGTCTCAGCATTTGAGCTGCCCAGGCCAATGCACAGCAGCTTTTCTCAATGAATGAATAATTAGCCTCATACTGCGTGAACTTCTTGCTTAAATAGTAAATGGCTTGCTCCTTCTTTCCAGAGTCATCATGCTGCCCAAGGACACAACCAACTGCTTCTTCAAGCACAGATAGGTACATGATTAATGGTCGACCCGGCTTGGGTGGCACCAAGACTGGCGGATGTAACAAATAATCTTTGATTTTATCAAAAGCTTGTTGGCATTCTTCACTCCAATACAATGGCACATTCTTTCTCAACAATTTGAACAACGGCTCGCATGTGGCAGTTAGCTGGGCAATGAATCTCCCAATAAAATTGATCTTTCCTAAGAAACTTTTCACGTCCTTCTGAGTTTTCGGCACTGGCATATCTCGAATTGCTTTGATTTTTGCTGGATCTATCTCTATGCCTCTTTTACTGACAATGAAGCCCAACAGCTTTACCAGCTGGTGCTCCAAAAGCGCATTTGCAGGATTTAGCTTCAAATTGTACTTTCGCAACCTTTCGAACAGCTTCTTCAAATCAACCAAATGGTCCTCTACTCTTTTAGACTCCAATTCCAGCTCTGAGGGAATTCGAAGCTCCATCGAAGAAAAGCCTCCATTCAGAGCTTTGCTCACTTATATCGTCCGTGGTGCCTACAAATAAGACTTTCTCATTAGGGAAATAAGTATGAAGTGGTTGATAATCATCATCCCTTGGATTTTCTGCCAAATGATCAGCTATAGCTTGCCCCTTGACAGCCTTCTGTGAAGTGAAAACAATATCAAACTCTGAGAGAATTATCTGCCATTTAGCCAGACGTCCAGTTAGCATCGGCTTCTCCAAGAGATACTTCAAAGGATCAGATCGGAAAATAAGATAAGTGGTATGGCTCAACAGGTAGTGTCTCAGCTTTTGAGCTGCCCAGGCCAATGCACAACAGCTTTTCTCAATGAATGAATAATTAGCCTCATACTGCGTGAACTTCTTGCTTAGATAGTAAATGGCTTGCTCCTTCCTTCCGGAGTCATCATGCTGCCCAAGGACACAACCAACTGCTTCTTCAAGCACAGATAGGTACATGATTAATGGTCGACCCGGCTTGGGTGGCACCAAGACTGGCGGATGTAACAAATAATCTTTGATTTTATCAAAAGCTTGTTGGCATTCTTCACTCCAGTACAACGGCACATTCTTTCTCAACAATTTGAACAACGGCTCGCATGTGGTAGTTAGCTGGGCAATGAATCTCCCAATAAAATTGATCTTTCCTAAGAAACTTTTCACGTCCTTCTGAGTTTTCGGCACTGGCATATCTCGAATTGCTTTGATTTTTGCTGGATCTATCTCTATGCCTCTTTTACTGACAATGAAGCCCAACAGCTTACCAGCTGGTGCTCCAAAGGCACACTTTATAGGATTTAGCTTCAAATTGTACTTTCGCAACCTTTCGAACAGCTTCTTCAAATCAACCAAATGGTCCTCTGCTCTTTTAGACTTGATTATGATGTCATCCACGTAGACCTCCATCTCCCGGTGGATCATATCATGAAACAGGGTGGTCATGGTTCTTTGATAAGTAGCTCCGGCATTCTTTAGACCAAATGGCATCACTCGGTAGCAAAATGTGCCCCAAGGGGTGATAAAAGCAGTCTTCTCCCTATCGTCTTCTGCCATCAAAATCTGGTGGTATCCAGCGAAGCAATCACAAAAAGATTCAATCTCATGCCCAGCGGTATTGTCCAGGAGAATGTGAATATTTGGCAGAGGAAAATCATCTTTAGGACTGGCCTTGTTGAGGTCTCTATAATCAACACAAACTCGCACCTCTCCATTCTTTTTTGGAACAGGGACTGGATTCGAAAGCCAAATAGGGTAATGGGAAACAATGATAATGTTGGTTTTGAGTTGTTTTTCAATTTGCTCTTTTATTTTGAGGCTCATATCTGGTTTGAATTTTCGGGGTTTTTGTTTTACGAGTGGAAAAGTAGGGTCTGTGGGCAACTTATGCACTACCACATCAGTTGAAATACCAGTCATATCATCATAGGACCACGCGAATACATCCTGGAACATAGTCAAAACTTCAAGCATCTCCTTTTTCTGCCTCTCATTCAAATGAATACTAATTTGCACCTCCTTAACTTCATCTTTAGTGCCAATGTTAACCTTTTCTGTTTCTTCCAGGTTCAGTTTTGGTTTCTCCTCATATTGTTCAAAGTCCTTTGCAAAAGAATCGAATACCTCCTCATTATCACTCTCGCTTTGGAGCTCGGATTCCCAGACCTCCAAGTCGTGAGTGATATAGAGATTGCCATTATTGAATTCCAGAATAGTGATATCCAAAGGGTCGAATAATTTTATTTTTGGCCATCTGAAAGAATTAACGAATGTGTGATAATAAGCAAACAAATATACAACAAACAAATGAACAAGCAATATGACAAACGAATAAACAAAACAACATGACAAGAACCACTTGTGCATTTTCATAAAACCTTTGATTGAAAGCGAAAACAAAAAGAAAGCAAGCGGAAACAATATTTACATATGCGAATTTTAGTCAAAGGTAAAGATGCTTTCATTAGCTATTTACAGATGCAGAAGTATTTTCATGAATTCGCATGAATGACAAACCCCTTTAGTTTTACCGAAACTCCTTCTGAATGGGCAGAAACTCGGCTGTCCAATTGGAAATTGATCCTTCAGGGACGTCGGGAAACTCGGCCTCATCTGGGAAACTGTCTCCAAATGTTGTCCCAACGAACAATTGGGCCAAACTAGTTTCGATTTCGTCAACTGGGTTAATCTCTGACGTGATCACCTCGGTTGGTCGTGGAAAAGTATAATGCAGTGGTGGAATATCAAGGGCCTTTTGCCTGCCTTCCTTCTCTGCTCTCTTGCGTTCCTTCATTTCTTTGATGTCTTTAGCGGTTGGTCGGAAACCCAAACCGAATGAATCCTTTTTCTCCACAATTTCCACTGGTTTCAGAATTCCTTGTAGATCACGTCCCAGCCCTTTGTCAAACTCATATCCTCCGCGGATCATTTCCTTAGCCATCATGACACTTTGACAGAGCTCATTCCTCTTTTGTTATCCAACTTACGGAGACGATATCAGCTGTGCTATGAGGGGTCACTGTGGCGTTTCGGCTACCATCTTCTTTGGACCCAGAATCAGCAATCACGAGGCAATCCTCCTCGGCAAAGATAGTTATCAATTTGTCATTTACTATGAATTTCAACAATTGATGCAATGAAGAAGGCACAGCCCCGGACTTATGAATCCACGGCCTTCCAAGCAAAACATTGTAAACACTAGGAAAGTGCATAACTTGGCAAGCTATTTGAAACTATGCGGGCCCCATCTCGACGACTAAATCCACTTCTCCTATAGGTTCTCTTTGTGCTCCATCAAAACCTCTAACTATGGTCCCTGAAGGCCTCAACTTGATATCTTGCAACCCCAACTTTTCCAAGGTACTCCAAGGACAGATATTAAGCACAGATCCATTGTCAATCAACACCTTTGGCAAAATTTTTTCGTTGCACCTCATAGCTATGTACAGAGCCTTGTTATGTCCAATGCCTTCCGCCGGTAATTCATCATCAGAGAAAGTGATTTGTTTTGTAAATAACACATTCCCAACCATATGTGAGAAATTAGCAACCGAAATGTCCTTAGGGATTTGATCTTTAGTCAACACTTCGAGCAACGCATCCCTATGCATATCCGAAGAAAAGAGCAGATCCAGCATGGATATTTGGGCGGGCGACTTGCTTAACTTCTCGACTACATTATATTCGCTTCTTTGGAGCCTTTTAAGAAAATCCAAGACTTCCTTCTCAGTAATTGTTGGTTTAGCGGGCAGCTCGGGTTTATTTGTTTGAATCGGAACGGTAGCTCCAAACGGACTTGCAATCCTTCCTGATCTAGTGACCACTGACACCTCTTCTTTGGCAATTGACTTTTCTCCAATTTGTATGACAAGTTCATTGTAGTTCCACGGCACTCGTTGCAAACTCTTAACAGGCTCCTGCTCTGGGAATTCGATGACCACTGGCTCCAAAGCCTTGCTTTCAACTAGAGTGAGATCCAAAATAAAAGGCCTTTTATCCTCCTCAAATGGCACCTCTATTATAAATGGTTGGTTTGTGACCCCAAATACCTCAGCTTCCCTTGCCAATTTCTGGACTTGCTCCTCATACTCTGCGTCGTCCAGAATGACCCCGATGGTATTAGCGTGTTCAGGCAAGGGGTTCCTATTTATATTCGGCCCTTGTGCCTCATTTTTCTTGATTACAATCTCTCCGATTTCAATCATATCTTGAATTCTATGCTTAAGAGCCTTGCAGTCAACAGTTGAATGTCCGGGTGCCCCTGAATGATAAGCACAGACGGCTTGTGGGTTGTATCCAGCGTATATGCCATACGGATAGGTCGGAGGGGGTACCGTGCCAATCTTTCCGGCGACCTTCAACTGGTCATACAATTGGTCTAGAGGCCTGCCTAGATCGGTAAATGTACGGCTACGGGGTTGGTTGTAAGGTTCAAGAGGTTGAGGATGGCTATAAACAGGTCTATTTGGAGGAGAAAATCTTGGGTTATATGGAGGGCGAGGTCAGTTTTGGGGTGGATTTGGTTGAGAGATTTGAAAAGGGACTAAAGGTGGGTTAGGATAGCTTGGGCGAGGTCGTGGGTGATGGATATTGGTAGTGTATACATGGTGCGGGTTTGAATAATAAAGGTAATGTGGTTGGTAGGTTGGATTGGGTTGGTATCGGGGTTTGGGTGAAGGGTTCTGGTTCCAGATAAAAGTTGCCTCCCCCTCTTTCTTTTTAAACTGCGGCTTCTTTCCATTGCTCCCTTGCCCTTGCAAAGCTTCTACTTGTGATTTTAGGGCAGAGACGTTGACAATTTTTTTGACTCTCACAAAATCATCATACTCTTCGAGTTTATTCACAATCGCAGCAAATGTACACCCAGTCATACGGAAGATTTTTTCGAAGTATAGAGGATCATGCGCCTTTATGAAAGTGCGAATAATTTCATCCTCGATCATCGGAGGCTCAACCTTGGCAGCAATCTTCCTCCATCTCTTGGCGTATGTCTTATGATCTTCAGATGGTCGTCTCTTGGTGCCTTCCAAAGTAGTTCTGGCCGGTGCTAGCTCACAGTTATACTCGTATTGTCTGATGAAGGCGTTGGATAGATCAAGCCAGGTTTTCACCTCCTCCGGTTTTAAGTTTGAATACCAATCAAGGGCGTCTCCTTCTAGACTCTCTGGAAATAACCTTAATGGCAAGTTTTCGTCATCCACCGGCTTGCCCAACTTGTTGGCAAACAAACGCAAGTGTGTCTTAGGATTGCCCGTACCATCATATTTATTGAACTTCGGGGTCTTGAACCCCATGGGCAGTTGTACATTTGGAAACAGGCACAGATCATCGTAGTCTAGCACCCCTTGTTTGCTTAAACCTTGACTTTTCCGGATGAATTCATCGAAACGATCCAACCGCTTGAGTAACTTCGCATCAACCGGGGCAGACGACTCTCCCATTTCTGGCTTGGTTTGAACAGTGTGCTCCGGCGCGACAGGCTCTGCGGTAGTCTGATAAAAAGCTTGCGGATCCAGAGGCATGTTTGGACCACCTTGACCACCTTGAGGCTGAAATCCTTGCCCATAGGGATGATAGAACGGAGGATTTTGAGTGTAAGTATACTGCGGGTTGAAAACTCCCTCAAAAGTGGTTTGAATTGGAGGAATGACAAATGGCTCGGATTCCGGTTGTTTGACGGGCGGAGGCTCGGGCTGCACTCCGCTACTAATGAGCTCGTCGATCAACTTCTTTTGGGCGGCCATCTCAGACGCCATTTCCCCAAATTTGGTGAGTAATTCAGTCAGTTGAACCCCGGGACTCGTGGCTTCCGGTTGGGTAGTTGCAGCGGTCTTATCAGACGATTCTGACTGAGTACTCATGTCTACACGATTCCTTTGGGCTCGATTACGGGATCGCGTTATGTTGGGGTTTCGACGAGAAACTATGTTTAAATATTACCTGAAAATACGAAATGACGTGCTTTTAGATTTAGTCCTGGCTTAGCTTTTTAACAAAAATAAAACAAAGGAAAAGAAAAAGACAAGAGTTAGTAGATGTTCCAAAAATTCGGATGCATGTCCTATCGGGGGGGCCCTTTTTGTGCCAAGGGTAGGTCTAGCATGATGCAACACTTTCGAAATGGGACCCGTACAGACCTGTTTTTGACAACAATTCTAAATAAGTGCAGAAGAGAAATCGCTTTCATTGATAAAGCTTGCCAATATTTACATCATATCACGAAGACGATTCCGTACAAGATTGCCAAAACCTCTAAGCCTATCTAATACAGAGTCCTTGGTTTCTCTAGCATATGGAATTCTAACACGTTCAGCCTGGTCATATAATTCCCCGCATTTCCTTTTCAGCTCTTGACGCTTTTCTCGTTCATTTTCATATAATTGCTTGTTTTGCTCCGCCATCCCTTTGTATGTTTCGACAGACTTACTTAATTGCAGAATTTCCTTATCCTTTGCTTCGATAATGGCTTTCAACCTTCCCACCTCCTCGGTTGGTTCATCTTGTGTTTCTTGTATAGCGGACCTTCTCACCCAGTCTTCGTATTGCGGAGTGGTCAATCCCCTTTACTTGAGTTTCGGAATGTACTTGACGCGTTCGTCGTCGGACAACGTTTCCCAGGCCTCATTAATAGGGGTCTTCATCGAAATTTCTTTCGGACATATCCCTTTGTTGAAAATGATGATAAATGTAGTCAGATCAACAGCAGGCGGCACGTCTTGGACTCGCCCTAATTGTCGGAGAAACCTCCTCGGATTGTATGCCATGATACCCTGAGTACCAAATAAAGGAACGAAATCGGATGCCTTGGTGCGAAGAACAGGTTTGACACAATTGATCCAATCCAATACCCATCTAACATTTTGATTGGTCACATTCGTCAAGAAATCCACAAACTCGGATGCATTACACGGCAAACTACTGCTATTAATCCTCTTGTGATTTGTGATTACCCAGTTATATCCGGACATTGGTAGACTCTCGGGAATAGACGGTCGTCTCATGAAGTGTTCCATCCCCCATACATGTAAGATCAAATTTGAACCACAAAAGAACTTTTCCCCTCTCTGACAGGTAATGCAAGCTACGAAGATATCGGCCAAAATAATTGGAACAATAGAACACTGTTTATCTTTTATTCCTAGAAACAAGTCATACAAGATTTTAGTGAGCTTAAAGGCTATCTTTTTGTCTTTCCTAGGGAAAAAATAGGTTCCAGCCATAACCAATCCATACACCCAAACTCTCTTTCGTTCCCATATTTTCTTGGAAGTAAACGAGAAATCTCTCCAGTGCCTTTCAAAACCATCCCTTAATGCGAATCAATCAAATAAGAACTTTATCTCTATATTTTGGTCCGACCCTTGAATTGCTGATTCCTTTAATCCGGTGAAACGATAAAATTCGGCCTTGTTAGACACTAGCGGAAATATCACGGCAGTTCCCTGAATTGGTAAATTAAGCAATCCGGCAACCTCCTCAATTGTTATGATTATTTCCTTTTTTCCAAGTCTAAATGCGGAACAAGTGGAATCCCACAAATGCACCAAGACTTCTACCAAATAGCCATCGGACTTAATATCCTTGAAATCCCCAACGGGTCCTAATCGAGCGGCTACTTGGTTGATTTCACTAGGTGAAAGGAATGTGGGCCACCTTTGTACCTCCAACGGTACTACTAGTATCTGTTGGATTCGGCGAGGACTTTCCATCTAGAAACGAAAAACCGGTGTCAAATACCTTACCTACGGGTCCCACTTCTCTGGTTAAACATGAATTTAAACGTGCAATTCCCAAGATAGGGTTAAATACCCACGGGAATATAGGGTTGGCTTATCCCTAATGTAGGATTCCCTAAATGGCATTCCCTTTCTATGGTTTATGCGTGATGCCAGTTTATTAAAGCAGTAAATATGCAATTTGAAATGCAATATGACCTAAGGGACCCTTCATTTGCCAGGGTAAGCCTAAAATGATATGACATTATTAATTTATGAACGAAATATACCAAAACTTCTTAAACGTGCAATATCCTATCTACACGGGTAGGCTCTAAAAGAAGGTCATGCCAGACCTCTTATTTGCTAGAGTTTGTGAATGCAATGGGGATACAAAACCAAGAAAAGTTAGTTCAGCCAGATAAATACATATAACATATTGTAGCAACGAAATCAGCACAAAGAAATAAAGCAATAAAAGGCAGAAAGGGGTTGGACCCCTCCCCTCGTGAATAGTGTCCCTAATAGGGTAAGGCAGACGCTGTCCTAGGTAAAACTATCATGGATGCATGAGGTTGGGGCTCACTAATGCATCTAGACTCGATAGGTTTTAGGTCCCCGAGCCTTCAGACTTAGAAACCAAAGGTCATCAATTCCAAGGTTCTTTGTCGGTGGCTCGAGCGATTCCCCAAACATTGCTACGCACACGTCGTGTCACGGCTACATGTCTGAGTGAATCTATCAAAAATCCTCAATTTTCGACTAAAAACTAAAGGCTATTAACCCAAAGCTTAAAGCGGAAGATTGAGCGACCCCGGACCATGCTACGCACACGTCGTGTCACGGTCACATGTCCAAGTGGGTCGCCTAAAATCCTAATAAGGTGGAGTGGCGTGACAAGCCACTAAAAGAAAAATAAAGGAGGGATAAATAATTAAAACGTATGCACGTATGCTAGTGCTCGTTTGGAGGGGAGGGATCGAGAACCAACGCGAGGCTCTAGGGTATGACCCCACACCCAAATGCAATGCAAAGCGCGAGATAAAATAAGTACAACATACATCCAAACAACCAATCATACATACGTGAGTGAGGGAGTAGTTTGATACGTGCGCGAGGCAAAAAGTCCTAAAAATGGAAAATGCAACCCTAATATCCAAATGCTATGCATAAAAAGGGTAGAAAAAAGGAAAAGAATAGCTAAATCAAATGCTTGGACCCTCTTAGGAAATCCCCAGTGGAGTCGCCAACTGTCGCGCCCCACTTTTTGAAGGTGTGAAAGTAGTGTGTGAGATATGTATGTGAATGTGTGTGAAAATGAAAACAAAAGGCCGTGGGATTGTGAAATGCGACGGTTTGGCCAAACAAAATTTCAAAAAGGGTTTTTTGAATGGAAAATAGAGTCGCCACTTGGTATAGAGTTAGGGTGTACCAAATCACCCAAAAAGTGATTTTTTGGAAAGAAAAGTAAACAAACCCTTTTTAAAGAACTTTAAGGTCTACGTAACCAAAGAAAGGGATCGGGGGTCACGTTTGATAAGGGAGAAGGCAAAGGCAAAGCCTAAGGCACTCCCTTACCCTAGTCAAAGCTAGTTGCGTGACTTAGCCCCTCTTTTCCTAATTTCTTCTACCCAAAGTATGTGTTGCATGTTGGATATGACTAATGGATATGAAAAAAAATGCAATCCTAAATCTAAAATGTCTCTTATGAGGCTTTTTGGTCCCAATCACATGAGTTGTGATGGCCAATAAGGAAAACTCTCATAGAGGTCACGGGTAATGCAAATGAAAACCCAAATATGAGTGCAAGTGTGAAAATGTAAGAGGAATGCGAAATAAAATAAAAATAAAAATACAAATGTAAGTGCAAGTGTGCAAATGTAAGAAAAGTGTATGTGTGCAAATATAAGAAAAGTGCATGTGTGCCAATTGAGAAAATAAAGGTGTTTGTGTGCAAGAGGATGAAAATATGGTATAATGGTAGTAAATGCATATAAGTACAATTGGGTGCAATTTTGTGAGGTAGAAAATAAATAAGTGATAGAGAAAGAAGAGATGTGTGTGAACATGGCATGTGGAGTGAGAAAAATATAAGTAGTAAGAAAATGTAGATAAAAATGAAAAAGTGATATGGTAAAATGGAGGTGCATGAACCTAGAGGAGTGCATCAAGTCGGGTGCGGGAATGACTTCTAACTTCATGATTTTAATTTTCCCTTGGATTAGAGGGAATACAAGCGTGCTAAGGCTTAGAACAGCCACACTCGTCTATATCCCATATTTAAGGGGTAACTCTCAAGCAAATGTACCCTATAACTAGCATGGAGATGCAAAAAGCCTACAATGAAAGGGAAAGGGTTGGAGGGGCATGCCAAATGCTAGAAAACTAAGAAAAATGCATGAAATGTAGTGAAACATGCAAGTATATACTAACGAGAGGGGACGGCCTATTGGGTCTAGCATTGGACTAGCCCTTTTCTAAAATTCTCTCACAAGTATTGGACTTGCGAGAGCTCGAGGGGAAAGACCGTGGCTAGCATTGGACTAGCCACGGTGACGTCACACATTCATTATGAACCAAATAAATCATGTAAAGTCTAATAAAGCAAATAAACACATAAATCACATATTGCACATAACACATAAGCATGGTATATAGATGTAGGACCCTAAGAAAGAAAGTAACGCGTAGCACGTAAGCATGCAAATCACACAAGGCAATTAAGGCCCTAACTATTACATTTTTTAGGGGGGAAGGCCTACTACAATCTACAAAGGGAACTGGAACGAAATAAATAAAACAAATACCTAACTATTACAAATTTGGCATTCAAGTGCCTTCAAATGACTTGCTAATTAAAAAAAAATGAAATAAAAAAAGAAAGCAAAATATGCAATTAAACCCAAAATGAAAAGCGAATTAAAGCATGCATATTCACACATAACACGTAGGAGCACGTAGGAAAAAAAATAAACTTGAGGAGATAGAGGTTACCTCCCTTGTAAAGGTAATGAAATGAAGGAAATATTAGCTTCAAAAACAATAAAAAGGTCAAGACATCTCAAATAGCCAGATAAACATGAAGTCGAACCATTGAAAGCATTTAAATAACTAAACAGTCCATATTCACAAAATTAGGATCCAATTGAAAGGAAAAAGAATGTTTAAGGGATCAATTTGATTGATTTTTCCAAATTTTTGGGCCATAATAGCATTAATAGAAATCAAGGGGTAAAAAGACAATTATTGGAAGCTCTGTTCATGCAAGTTCATGCAAGCTACGAAGAAGCTTTGCTTCTGCAATTTTCAGCCGTGACTTTCTATCCTTGCATGTAAACTTTCGGCTAAACCAAATTCATGTAAAACTTCAAATCAACTCCACTCAACACCATGTTAAACACTTCTCAAAACATTTCAAATAACAAGCAAATTAAGTAGTTCAAACAATCGAAAGTTTCAGCAACCGAAAGTGAAGCCTGCTGCATTTTTGTTTCCAAGCTCATGTCCCAAACAAACATTCATCTAAACATCCACACTCTGATCTAAACAGCAAACCAAATAACTTCCACATCCAATGAACAAAACTTGGAAGAAAAATATGGAAACCCGAGAGATCTTCCAAGTAAAATGGTTTAACAAACTTCTTAACCAAGCATCTGCAACATTTAAGGGACATTCTGCGCTTATCCAGCGAATGAATGCACATACATACTCAATCAAAGCTCACGGTTTCATTAATCAGAAAAAGAAACTCAACAGAAATCTCAAACCATTTAGCTAACATAATCTGGGCAAGGTTGGTGATTTGTAAAAAAGGGAAAGAAAACATGCAAATCTGGAAACAGAAGCTTTGCTGCAATTTTCTTATGCAACCGAAACTTGCCTATGCAAAGTAAAGCCTATCCAAGCTCCTATGCTATGACTTACACCCATGTTGCTAACATCACCCAAATGCAATTGTCTACCCCACAGAAATCAAACAAGGGAGTTGGAATGCAATTTCTGAAGCCTTTTGCATGCCTGTTACGCGAAAAGCTTTCTTCTACAACATTCATTCGAATTTTTCTGCAACTTCAAGCTTTCAAATGCAGATTTCATACAAAGACTTCAAGCAAAAATCTAGCAAAGGCCATCACTCAATCGCCATTTAACAGCAAGACACTATGATTAACACAAACCAATCGTAAACACTGAACCAAAATGAAGACAAATGAAGAAAACTAAGTCAGCTATCATTTTTCTGCAACATCATTTCATTACACCAGAGTGCCAAACGCAGCTAGACGGCGAAAGTTTGCATCAAGAAAGACTGGTGTGTTTTGGTGACTTAGCTAAAAATGGTTCCCCGAACATGATGTTGAACCACATTCCAAACACAGATGAACTGGGGCTCGTGACTTCGTAAAAAAATGCAACAGAAAGACACGAATAGATGGAGTGCCCCTCCAATCTACTGGGTTTGCAAAGCAATTTTTCATTGTCTATCCATGAGTGAAATTTCTACCAAACGTCAAGCATTGGTCTCTAAGCAATGAAAACACAGCAAGGCAACCATAAAAACAGCAAAAGCAACGTGAGGATTTGCGGCAACTTCGCTTACTTCACTCTGGTTTCATGAACGAAAGTGAGCTGATGATTTTTGTTCATATATAGAGCAAACTATTACAAGGGAAATCCTGTATGGATTAATATTATCTTGTCATAAAATAGAGAGGAGCTAAGTGCACAAACTACTACTGTCATGCCATGAAACAAAGAAAGGCCGAATCCTTCTCCTACCCAAAATCAAACAAATTCTAGGGTCATTAGCCGCCTTATTAAAACTTCATCTTAGCATTGTTAGCAACACACAGGTGCAACTACCCATTCCCAGCAGGTTCAACGATGCTATCAGCTATGAAAATGCAGAAAGGGTTCAAAGGAAACAACTTGCAGATGCATCAAACATTTAGACAACAAACAAACCCAATGGAAGAAACCCAACCAAGTCAGAACTTCAGCTATTCCAATCCGTGTCCTGCATACCCATCGCGATAACAAATTGCAAGAAGAAAACTTACGGTGAATGTGCAAGCTTACAGTATACCTATCAAGCTACCACAAATCTCGCATTTCTGTCCCCCCAAACCCAGGCCCAACCTATGGGTTTATCAGCCCCAACAACGGTAGAACTTAAACTTTCTTCGCATAACAGAACCCAGACATAGAAAACAAAGATAGTCAAATGAAATGCAAGGGAAAGCGGACGGAGTTGGCTCTGGATTTTAGCAACAAAAATGATTGGAAAAGTTCAGGGCAAACTCAAACAACACATAAAACAGCAATTTTCCAGAAAGAAAAACAAACATAGGAGTTCCACCAAGTAAACTGCTATAAAACACAACCGAGAACTTTAGGCATCAGTATTAAAGAAAACTGGAATTTTGAGGCAAGAAAATAGCTTACAAAGCTCTGCCGAGGACGATGGTGAATTCGCGAGCCTGAGAAAATTTGCGATTCCTTGCTTCGGCTCTTTTCTTCGCGGCTTCTCCTTCCCAGTGGTTCCCTCGGTTCCTTTCAATCGTCACCCAGTTCTTTTCTCCCTACCCTTACTCAGCCGTCATCCAACCTCTGCTCTCCTCCCAGATTCTAACCGTCACCCCAACTCCCTTTCGCTCTCTCAGTTTCTTTCTCTCTCCCCTCCGCTTCTTTCACAGCTCTCTCGTTTCTTGTTTTTACTCCCAGCCGTCATCCAATGCTCTGCTCCCCTCTCTTTCCGTTTTCCTTTCTTTTATATGGCTCCCAAAACTCAACCCTATCAACAATGGTTTGGATGAAGCCAGATGGCTTGTACTCTCTCCATCGAACGGAGCCAACCCCAGGCCAAAATAGCCGAGAAATACAGCTGCAATTTTTCTGCTGCGGCTGAAACCGAAACATGAATTTTCTTTTTTTTTTTACTTAATTTAAATAAAAATAATACAAGAATAATAATTCAAACAAACTTAAATAAAATATACAAAATTAGTAACCTAAAGATAAAAAATAAAAAGCTACGATTTTCCTCTTTTTCTTCTTTTTTACTCTTTTTTTCCCTTTTTTCATATTTTTTTTTCAAGAAAACATTGAATTTAAATCAAAACAACTAAAACATAATTTTCGAATGCTTTTTCTTTTTCCCGAGAAATTCTATGCTAAAACTTAAAAATAAAATAATAAAAAACTAAAAACTAAAAAGTGAATAAACCTAGCACAACAAATAAAACTAAAAAAAGTAAATGAAATTACACTGAAAATTTGGTGTCTACATTCACACATCACACATACGCGCGCGTGCGCGCGTACTCACACACACACTCTCTCTCACAGACACACATAGAGACATTTCCCATATTAGCATACAATTTATTAATATTAAAAACTAATATTTGAAAAACTAATATAACACAAAAATAAAACATAATATTACTACTAAACTATGCATTACACATGAAAAAAGAAATTTCATTCAATGCTTGCATTCTGTCTATTATCAAATGGATCTTTATTTTATGGATCAAATAAATTAAAACTTCAACAATTAAGTTTCAATTTTTAGATTTCAAACTTCACTTTTCAATTTTATCATATGCCTCCTAAGTGAAACTAATAGGAATTTTCCCCTATTATTGTGAAGTAATATAGTCTATTTTGGTAACTTCACAAACATTTTCTGAAGGAAAGGCGTTCTTGGAGTTGGATGGTTTCTATTACTTTGGTTCTATTACAATGCTTGCATTCTGTCTATTATCAAATGGATCTTTATTTTATGGATCAAATAAATTAAAACTTCAACAATTAAGTTTCAATTTTTCGATTTCAAACTTCACTTTTCAATTTTGTCATATGCCTCATAAGTGAAACTAATGGAAAATTTCCCCTATTATTGTGAAGTAATATAGTCTATTTTGGTAACTTCACAAACATTTTCTGAAGGTAAGGCGTTCTTCGAGTTGGATGGTTTCTATTACTTTGGTTCTAGTTGGATGCCTTTTTTTTCCAGTTTTTAATGGATAAGTTTTTTTTCCATCATTTTGTCTATATTAACCCTCCAAATATACCTTATTAATATACATATCCCAAGTTATCAAAAAACACACAAATTTTTTCTTTCTTTCCCTTCTTTTCTTCCTCCTCCCCTACCTGAACTCACCATCATCGTGCCCTCCTCTCCTTTTTTTTCTTTTCTCCTCTCTCCCTCCCTTCTCCTTCTCACTCTTTTCCCTCATCTCCCCTTCCTCCCTTCTCATCCTCTTCTTCTCCTTTCTCCCTCCCCCTTCCCTCTTCCTCCTCCTCACATGACTGGTTGCACCACTAAACAAGGAGGAGGAGAGGGAAGGGGGAAGGAAGAAGGGAAAGGAGGAGGAGGGAAAAGAAGAAGGGAGAGTAGAGAGAGAAAGGAGGAGAAAAGAAGAAAGGAAGAAGGAGAAGAGATGAGATGAGATGAGGAGAAAGGGGAGAGAGAGAGAGGAGGAAGGTGGCCAGCACTAGGGAGGTAGAGAAGAGGAGGAATAGTTGTGGTATGAGGAGGAAGAAGAAAAAAGGAAAAAAATAAAAAGAAAAGAAGAAAAAAAAGATATTTTTTCTCCAAAACTTCAAATACACAAAGTAAATTATAATAAGTTACAATAAAGTTTTATATAAATACCCAAAAAACTCACCATCCAAACGCTTGATTAATATCCTTTTATATAGAATGTACGGTAGGAAAAAAAAGCCATAAATTTGAAAGTTGTAACTCAATTTGTAACCCAACTTTGAAAATTTTGTTATCCGAATGTATAGACCAAAATTTTTAAGTAGTTGTAGCACTCTCCTTGTTGCTTTTCTCCATCATGGTCACTTTCAAATATCATGCTATCTTACTTTTTATTGAACTTTTGCTCCCCTGTAATTCTCTCCCGTGCTTCAGTTCTTTCCAAGGGGCTGCAACCTTAGGCTTTTTTGATAAATGGCACTAATACTTTTCCCGAATCTTGCTGTTCATTCTTCTTTGTTTTTGAAAGGCTAAGGTTGAGGATCTTTAGAGGAAGCATTTGATCTAGGGGCAAAGCTAGAAAAAAAATTCAGTGGGTAAGGTTAATATATGAAATTTTACTAATTATAATATGAAAAATATATGTTTAGATAACAATATAAGCCAAAAGTTATGTATATAATTAATTTACAATTTAGCAACAAAATAAATATCTTTCAAATCTCAAATTTCTAATAAAAGATTCTTCCATTTCTCCTCTCACAACCCTAATAAATTTTCTCTAGATTTTTGTTAAGATGAAACAAAAACTGACCAATTTTTGTGAGTTCCAATATGTAATGAAAAAGTTAAAAAATTTTCAAATGGGTATATGTAATGGGAGCACATTAGAATAGATAAAGAAGGAGAATAGATGCAAATTGAGTCTCTTTCTTTGTTTAGATAAGGTGGCGTCATTTAAATGTTATTAAATTTTTTGGATATTAATTGAGACATATAACAAAGTGTACACTACTACATTGGATTTTGTGAAAGGGTAATTTTATTTAAGTGTGGAAACAAACCTACAATTTTAAGTGCATATATGGAGATTTTGGTAGGACAATAATTCTTTAACATTTAAATTTTACTAAAAGGGTAGTGGGGCAATTTCTTTTAAGTGTAGGGGAAAAATTACAAATTTATATGTAGATAAGAAGATTTTGATGGGTCCAGTGGGGCACTTTCTCTCCGTCTTTGAGTTGATCCCATCGATCGCCAAATGGTTTTGCATGAATTGTGTTTTTCACATATGTGTTTTTATTTTTTGGTGTCCACGGTAACTAGAACTGGTAAAGAAATCCAAAACCCAATAATCCACCCAACACGCCCATTAATTTTAAAGGATCGGTCATGTCAGATGGGTAATGAATTTTGTTAGATTGGGTAAGACCAACTCAACTTACTCATTGGACGGGTTGAATTTTTTATTTGGGCACCAAATACCCAACCTGTTTAAAAATAATTCAAAATAATAAATATAACATTCAATATACCTATGCCCATCCGCTTGTTTTTGGACATGTGTTAACAATTTGTTGACCAATTTGTATTCACAATTCTCATATATAAGTTTTAAATCAACTTTTTAATTTTTATTTAAAAGAAAAAAGAAACTTGAAATAAAAACTTATACTTATTTTACTTTTACAACATTTGTTAAACGTGCTCAACTTGTATAATGACTTATTATGCCTTTTAAGAATATGTTGTGTTCCTCCCCCTCTCCCCTTTTTTTTGGTTGTTGTTCTCAGGTTGCTACTTGCTTCTAGTTGTTAATATTTCGTGTACGTAGAATAGAGTTTTAAATTTGTTCTAATTGCATTCTTTTTGTGACGATCCCACCTCCCCCTAAGGCGAACCAAAGGGTTTAGCGGACTACCTGCCCAACTCTCGTCGGGACTCAGTCGTTCACTTCAATCCTCACTTAAAACCGGAATAAACCACAGGAATAGATATATCAACAATCCAAAACTTAAAGTGAAACTTATATACATTTCTATCTCAAAAGGGAGTACAAACACCGAATATACAAAGGTTCTCAATCCTTCATACATCCAACCCGTGCCGAAAGGTAGGGCGAGAACCATTACAAAAATCTAAAACTAGTCTAGGCTAGTCTATACCGAGCTCTTGTCCTTGCTCGCCTTCCCCTGTTAAGGAAAATAAAACTAAAGGGATGAGCTAAAAGCTCAATGAGGTTCCGAACACATAATCAAACAATAGGTTCAATGCATTAACCATCAATATTCAATAATTCACGAAACATTTACAATGGAAAGCAATACTAACACAGTCATTCATTCGTTCGTTCGTTCATTCATTCTCCTGTCATTCCCCTTATTCCTCCAATCATTTAAAAATGCATTTTTGTAAGTAAAACCCTCGTTTGCATTGACATTCGTCCGTTCATTTCATTCACCCCCTCCTGGACGTTGGCCAGGCTCCACCCGACAACAAGGTAATACTCGAGTATACCAAACGTTTACCCAAGGTCACCAAATCGCCCGACCGAATCCGCTTCTGGCTCGAGTTGACCGGCAACGAAGGGCAAGGGCCCAATTCAGCCAAACGGCTTACATTCATGCGCAACTAGCAGTTAATTATTTAATCATTGAAAATTTCACATTCATTTAGGTCGAGTGCGATAAAGTACACACTCGCCTAGAAAACATTTAACATGTTATCATTCATTCATAACAAGTCATATAATCAAGAACAAGCCAATGAAATATAACAAACAAGGAACACTCACCTATTTACGCAAAATAACGTCCAAAGTGTCCTTCCGGGTATTACCCTTAATCACCAAGGAACCCTAATATAATCAAAAGAACACATTATACTTCAACTATCAAAGATTTAAGTGATTCAAAGAAAATTCGAATACGTACTAGTACAAAATATAAGTTTTGGTAGTGAGAAGAGTACATTGAAACCAAAAGATATAAATAAAATATTTGTAACACTTAGACTCACTCGTAAAACTTTAAAATCTCCATTTGAGTTGAAGTGACAAAGAAAATGTATTTCTATTAGTCAAAAATTTTATTTTTCCAAGGGTACAAGTTTCGGCCAGATTCTAACTTATATACCTCAATAAAAGAAGACGCAAATATCCTAGATGGTTCATATGGTATTCGCTCTCAAATCGTTATCTAATTTTCGAGTGTAAATTTGGGCAGCACGTCCTTTGTATTTACCTATTTTTCAGCCATTTATGACTTTATTATTTTCCTCAATCAATCCCAAAGTCACACACAAAATCATCTCATTTCAATAGCCATTCCATAGGCTCCAAATCATACAAGTACAAATCAAGTTAGGAACATGTGCGGAAATGAAGGTTGAGTCAAGAAACAAAAGACAGATTTGATGTTGTTTTGCGTAACGGACACAACCGAGACTATGCTTATCGGATTGAGGTTCAATTTATACCGTTTCGAAACTAAGACAAAGGCCTACAACTTTGATGAAGACCACTCAGTCCAGTTTGTAGTGTATCTAAGTCAAAATTGCCATTTATAGAACCAGGATCTCACATTCGGGCTAGTTAACCGCACTATGCGTAAACAACCATAACTCAGGCTACCGAAGTCCAAACGAGATGATTCCAGGGCGTTGGAAAGCTAAGACATAGCACTACAACTTTTGTGTTTTGACTAAATGCTAATTCAGTACGTATCAAGGTGAACAAACGCGACCAACTTGGTGCACTGTCAAAACTGTCCACTGACTTTACTCCCACGACAGTCAGGGTATTTTCATCTTTTCATAGGTTACGTTGCTCCGATTGAGTTGAAATTTTGCAGGCAACTATGAAACATCATTCTCTACAACTTTCATGTTTCGTTCTAAGTCTAATTCGGCCTCTACCATAAAGAACTGGAACCGGACAGAACTAAAGCTATAATTTTCAGAAATCTGGAATTTTGTTATATTCAAGCTATAATTCACATTTGTACCTTAAAACTACCACTACTTTCTCCTTTACAAGATTATATACCATATATATACATCATATAACACCCAACCCATATAAGTGAATAAATCAAAACCCTAACTCAATATTCCTCCCTCCAATCATCAAAACCATTTGAAACAAGTATCACAAGCACAATTCTAACATTAATACCCCACTTAATCATGATTAATGGAGAAAGAAAGAGTGATCAGCCATTATACCTCAAGACAAGACCTTGCAAGAGTGATCCTCCACTACTTCTTGAAATTTTTAGTTCCCTAAACTTCCCAAGCTTCCAATTGCAAGTTAATCGGTCTAGATTCTTATTTTTTTCATTCAAATGAATCAAACTCAAGATGAAATGGAGTTTCTTCCCCTTGCTTTTCTCTCTCTCTCTCTCAGCCAAGACAAGCAGAAAATGATGAAGAAATGGAGCCAAATGAAGATAAGAAGGCAAAACAATTAGTTTGGTCAAAGGCCCTTAGATGGCCAACAAGTGTCTCCACCAAATTCCACTCATTTTTTCTTTTTTTTTTCTCTCTCTCTTGGTCAAGAATTTCGGCTGCCTTGAAGGGCATTTTGGGGTGATTTTTGTTGATATCAAAGTAAGGAGATGAAGGTAATAAAGTAGTATTCAAGTGGTGTGCTCAATCGGTAGCGCGACACCCGTCGGTCGAAACCGATATTCCTTAAATCGCGTATACTAGAGTTTTAACTTATAATTCACTAATTTATTATTATCACTTCTACTCACACTCTTAATATCATCTAAAACTCACCCTTAATCACCATATTTATTGCACTAGCGGGTCCCACATCGATAATACGTTTCAAATTTAACGTACACTAACTCATACTAGGAAAATGAATTTAAAACTGTACTTACTTGTAAAAATGCATAGAAATTTTAATATTTTCAAGGAAAGTATAAAATGTAGACAAAGAAATAAAATAATGCTGAGAAAATGTGAAAATTTTTTTGGGTTCTCACACATTTACAGTTCTCTAACTTGTTTTATTTCATTGTTAATAATTCCTCATCAATATTATAATACAACAAATTATATGTCTCTTAATTACATTTTCAAGTATAATATAATCTAACATTCAATAATTTAAATACATAGAATATTACAACTTACAATAAAGCAAATATGAATAGTAAAAGTAGTAAATAAGTTGTAACAAAAATAAGTTTCAATCAATTATAGTATTAAAAAGTAATGAGTAAATGAATTTTTTTAGCTAATTTATTTAAATGTACAATTTATTATCTAAAATTCACAATATAAGCAATATAATATATTATTATATTTATGATGTGTTTCCAAGAAGTTTAAGAAGTGAGTGTGTGTTTGTGTATGTAAAAATGTGTTAGTATGTGAAAATATATTTATGTATGTGAAAATATGTTTATGTGTGTGAAAATTTTTCTTTGTGTGTTAAAATGTATGTTCAAGTTACTGGGGGCACTAATAAAACTTATGTTCAAGTTAGGAATGATGAGGAGGCGCTAGTTGCGAAAGGAAACAATGGAGTCATGTCTGATCTGATTGTTCATACCCTACCAACGAATAGAAGGACAACTGATCGAGGGGAATCAGATAAAGGAAAAGAAATGGCTGAGGATAGGGAGAAGCAAGGGGCTGATCTCGAGAGCAGCAGTGTTAGGACGCCGTCAGCCATGGTACCAATAGGTGTGAACAATAAGGCTGGTGTTTCTGCTTCTCAGAAGCAGCATATTGCAGGTGATAGGGATGACGGAAAGGTCGTTGTGGATCATGCCGAAATATTACCTAATGTGATTCCCCAACTTGAAAAGGAGATTCGATAGGTAGTTATCACGAATCAGTTGAATACTAACATGTAGTTCGTTGATGGAGAGATGACTGGTTATGAAGCTCACATTGGGTGCAAAAGTCTATTGTAGAAATGTCGGTATAGGAGGATGGAGAAGGTATTGATGAGGGGATGGAAGTCGAGCTGCCTCCATTTGCAGGCAGCTTGTTGCCGAGGATAGTTATTGAGCAAGAAAAAACATTGGCCTCTTCTCTGCTGGCGCTGAATATTGATCAACCTGGTAAAGTTGAGAAGGGATTCAAGCAAGCAAGGGGAAAGGGTGTACAAGCTCGATTTCCATCTGATAGGTAGTTTTGGTCCGCAACTTCTTCTAATAACTCATTCCAGGTTTTGTATCATGATTAATGTAATTCTTTGGAATATTAGAGAGGTGTCTGAAGCCCCAAATCTGAGAAGATTGGTTAAATTAGTACGTTTGCATAGTGTTAAGTTCGTAGCTATATCGGAGCCAAAACTTGATGTGTCTAAAGTAGGGCTGCAAACGAGTCGAGCCGAGCTCGACTTAAAAATAGGTGGGCTCGAGTTCGAGCTCGAGCTCGACGAGCCTAAAGAATTGAGCTCGAACTCGACTCGACTAAAAAATACTAGGCTCGAGCTTGACTCGATACGGATCGCGAGTTGAAGCTCGATTTTTGGCTCGCGAGCAGCTCGAATCGTGAGCTCGAAGTTTTGACTCGTGAGTAGCTCGTTAGCTCGAATTTTTGGAATTAGATCTAAGGCTTCTACTCCGTCTCCTAGCTTAAGTTTTAAACAGAGTCACTAATAACAAATTGTACATCATTAGGATCATACAAGAACAAAAAAGAAAACATAGGAATTGAAGGAACGGAGAAATGAAGGAACAAAATCCCATTAGGCATATACATTAACACATTTCAGATCCTTGACACTTCTTCAGGAGCTGCATCAATACAAATGAAAGACAATTTGATATCAAAATAAACTGACTCTGAAATTCCGTTCTCATCCCTCAATTTGAAGCACATTTCTAATCCAAGGTGAAACTCACATCAGATTACAGTCACATTGCCACCTTATCCAACGCAATCATACAAAAAAGTGCAGAAATCACCAATCATCCGAGTCTCAACTAAGTCACAAGACAACTGAAACCCCACCATTCCAAGAAGCTCAGTACAGCAGAATCAACAATTCAACCATTTAAACAAAACCCAGAAATGAAAGCCAGTTACTTTAATCATCAATACCCCAATGTACATTTTCTCTTTTACACATTGTCTAAAAGAAAGCAAAGGATAAGAAAGAAGTGAAATCTCACCTGAGTAAATGCAACTACAACAAGAAGTCCATCAACAGAAAGCAATCCCACATAAACTCCAACCAAAGCATGATCATAATCAAAAAAGGCCTAAAAACTTTTTACTAAATACAATCATAAATTTAGAAATACATGTCACATAAAAGTCTAGAATTTAAATGCCCAGCACTTCATACAAGTTCAACATTCTCGGTCACAAAGTTCAATATCAGAAAATAAGTAAATAACAACCAAAAGCAAGCCAAGAACTTTTTACTATAGAAACATATTGAACTACAAAGTACAAACTAAGCACAATCATTGAAGTCACGAACTTCTTCTTTTCCTCTGATCAGCAACAGAAACATATTAAACCTGGATAAGTTTGCAATGGCAATGGCAATGCCCGGACGTGGAGGGCCCAGTCTGAAGCGCAAAGAGTCACAAAGTTTTAGACAATCTACAAAAACAGCAACTAAAAATCCTGCCCAGAATTCAACTAATGAACAGCCCAAACAATAAATTAAACAACAGCTAAAAATCATCTGAAAAAAGGGAACTAAAGCAGCCAAATAACTTCCATTTTAGTTGCAATGAAACCAGCCACCAAATAGATCATATACACATATAAAGAAACCAGCAACCAAATGAATAAAGAGACCAATAGCCAAAAAAACTAAGAATATAGATTACCTAAAACATGAAAAAGTTCAAGGAATAGGCAATGAAATCTCTTGTGCTAACTTTATTTTCTGCAAAGTAAAAAAAATAATAAAGACCAAGATTAATCTAACTATAAAACATATTGTAATAGAAGAAATAGTAATTTGCAACATAATTACCTTATCCCTTTTCTTCACCCCGTGTAGCTTACGACACCAATCCCCAGCACACATCAACATTTCTACAGTTTCTGGAGCTAAAGAAGCACGGTAGGAGTCAAGCACTCTAGTTCTAGCACTAAATGTCGCTTCGAAAACTACGGTGCTAACAGGAATGGCTAAAATATCAGCAACCATCTTAGGCAAAATCTTGTATTTTGTTGTGCTTTTCCACCATTTCAAAGCATCTAAATTGACAATATCCAGGCTCGACTTCTCCGTAGCAGTGAGAAGGCCATCTTCAAAGTAGATATCCAGCTCATTCTTCTCCGGTTGAACGGGTTCCACAGTAGCAATATGAGATAGAAATTCACACATTCCAGTAACGTGTGTCATTGTAGAGGATGAACTACTGCTACTCTTGCTAACTGGATCATTTGTCACTATTTGACAGCTTGGTCCAGAATCTCTTGAACTTGAAACATGCACCTCCACATACTCGACATATAGATCATACAATGCTTGTCGAACTTTGTTTATATTCGCTTGCACTTCATACAGAGGATATATCAATGGAAAACAGTAGTTGATAACTCGTATCTTGAGCCTGGGATCCAAGATGGCTGCTATAGACATCATCAGGTTACACTCACCCCAATACTTGTCAAATTTCATCTTCATCTTCCAGACCATTAATTGAATAAAGTTGTCTTCATCATTTGCTTTGCTATCTAGAAGCATTTTTATCCGACAAACTTCATTTAAATATAAATTAGCTGTCGGATAATCACTCTCAGATATTATATGAGTTGCATTCCAAAAAACTCCTAAAATACTGCACACTTCTTTTACCTTTTCCCAATCTTCTGTGGAAGGACAAAAAGTATAGCTTGACTCTCTGTCTTTGAATCTCGGGAACACCTCATGGAACTTGAGAGCACAAGCTAGCATCTCATAGGTCGAATTCCACCTTGTTTTGTAGTCATAAATCAACACTTTTTCAGGCAATCGCAGCTGGTGTACAATTTCACCAAAGATCAATCGCCGCCCTTCAATTTTGATTACAAACTCTACACTTGCCCTTATGTCATGAATTATTTCTTGAATTTCACTAAGGCCATCTTGAACCATTAGGTTAAGTATGTGAGCACAACATCTCACATGGAATAACTTTTCTTTGGCCAACAAGCACTTGTTTCTCGAGAAGGTGTCCTTCAAACATCGTAGTGCGGTGTCATTATTTGACGCGTTATCAACTGACACTGTATAAATTTTGGTTTCAATGCCCCAATCCAACATGCATTTGTAAATAGCATCTGCAATGGCAATGCCCAGACGTGGAGGGGGAACATGCACAAAGTTGAGGACCCGTTTTTGTAATCTCCACTGGGTGTCAATCCAATGTCCAGTTATAACCATGTATTCAATTCTTTTGTTCTTGGACTTTCAAAGGTCTGTGGTCAAGCTGATTTTCTTGACTTTACTTAACAAATGCTTCAATTTTTGCTTCTCTCTTTCATACACGGAAAGACAATCTTTCTTGTTGGTAGTCCGGCTGATTTTTTGCCATTCAGGCATCCCCTTTTTCATCATTAAGTTGAAGCCATCTTCCTCCACAATTGAAAAGGGATGCTCATGCATAAGCACCCACTCAGCCGCGCTTTGTCTCATGGCAGCCATGTCAAACTTGCCAGTATGAAAGAGGGAATGAGCATTTGAGCTAGAATCAGCAGTTGAAAATTTGAGTTTTTGCTGGCGTGCCTCTACTATTTTGAGTTTCTCTAATCGTTTAGAACAATTTTTCCGATGCCTTAACAAACTTGAAGTTATACCGGTCTTCGTCTTTTTGAATCTAGATTGGCAATACCTACACTCTGAGTAAATTGTTTTTTGAGGCCCAACTTCCACATCTTCGAAATCATCCCATGCTTCAGATTTTCTGGCTCTCTTTTTCTTTTTAAAAGCATCTAGAGTATCACCTTCAATAGCTTCTTTGTTTGAAGTTTGAACAGGAGCTTGTGTATCGCCTTCTAATTGCTCCTCTTCACTTCCTAATTCTTCATCGCCAAGAGAGTATTCCAGCTCTTCTTCGTTGTCATTTCCACCCTCTGTATCAATGATATTCACAGGACTAGTGGAATTCGCACCAGTCCTACCTAGCTGTGAAGACGCATCTTCGACAGACTTATCCATATTATGATCCAACTATGAACAAAGGAAAATAACAAAACATGATTAGACAGCCATCTTTTACTCTCAAACATTCAATACTATAAAACACATAGAACTAACGAGCTTGTGGTTTTTAATTCTATCAAATTTTTCATATTAAATCATCCCAAGCAGAAAAATATCAGCCAAGAAAAAAGTGCAAACCAGCCTGGAAAAAAGCACTTAATCTGTTGAAGTTCCCACCTAGAAAAAAACAGCCCAAACTTTGATGACTTAAAAGTTACTATCATTGTCTCTTCTGAAATGATTCCAGTCAATGGCATTTTAAGAAAAGAGAACCAAAAAAATTGTTCATTTCATCAGTTTTTGTGGTAAGGAAACGATATCCATAAAACTAATTAAGTAATGACGGTTGACTGAGAAATATATGGAATTCTACTGGACTTCTTGTACTCCAAATGATTAATGATCAGACTCTAGGATGACCATAGTTTTATAGCCTTTTGATATCCAAACAACTGGACTAATGCCACCAGTATGACAACTAATAGAGAGTTTCAAACTATGGGAGCTTCAAGGCTAGCAATTACTACTTAAAAGTTTTAGAATCTAAACTACATTTAAAAGAAGCTTTCTTTAACGCAACACATAAAATCAAGACAAATGGAGCTGATAACAATCAACAAGGTGGACTCAAATAAAATTACAAGAAGAAGAGCACCAAAAAAGCAGAATATAAAAGCTTGAATTGTCTAGGAATTTTTGTTCGTAAGTCTCATAACCAGAGGAAAGGACAAACAATGAAAAGAAAATTCTTGATTAGGCAAAATTCCAATGCCACCCCAAATCCAACCAAGTAAGGTGGTCCCAAGTCCTATCAAATTCTAGACATTCCAAATTATTGATTAGTTGGACACCACTGATCTCAATGACATGTTATTTTACATCACCCCACCAATCATGTCTCTTTGTTTCCATAACTGGACCAGGAGATACATGGAAATGATTTCCTATTCAACTAGTATTTCATCATTTTAAGATATGCAATTTAATATGACACTCTGGAAAAAAATGGTTGTCGATTGATTGATCTTCAGTCACATTAAGGAGATTTATTAGCTGCCCCCAAAAATATAAGATCCCTACTAGTATTACGCAATTCAAGTCGGATAAATTATTACCATCCCCTAATTAAATAACAAAGGCAATCTTTAAAAGAGATGTATCTATAGATATGATTCTCTTCCGGTTCTA
>NW_020863967.1:0-35255 GCF_003713205.1 Coffea eugenioides
GAGCGCCTAGGTTAGAGGACTTGGGCAATTGTGGGACATACGCGATAGGCATTAGGCATATTGGATTCTTTTAAGTTGAATGATATCTTTTAAGTTGAAATGCCGGTTGACTGACGACTTAATGTTTTGTAGGTATGGACCCAGGCAGTTCGAGTAGGAGGGGCCCAGAGGATCGACCGCTGCGTAAGCGGGCTATCCGTTATCGACAGAGGCTGGGAGAGCCTTACACTTTGTACTCCCCCTTCGGCCAGGTGTCGCGCCGACCCTGCGCGTGTTGGTATACTTACGGCTATCCCGACGAGATAGTCTTAGCATTGGATAATGAGCGTTATCACCTCGACAGGACGGTCGAGACTCTGAGGGAGCAGCTTGAGGAGGCTAGACAGTTTAGCCGCTGGCAGGCGTTACGCGTTAGGGACCTGGAGCGGGACCTCCGGGACACACACCAGCACCTCTTCTCTTTGAAGAGGCAGCTTAGGGAGAGGGCCCGGAGTATCACGTTTGACTGCGGGGTTTTGCTAGATATGGCCGCGGAGGCACCCCCGCGAGCTACTGGGCCGGAGCAGATAGGCGAGATTGGTACTTTAGGTTCCGTTGGGGACCAGGGGCCTAGGGGAGGCGTTTAGGGTCGCTTTCGTCTTTTGCTTAGCTGGTAGATTCCTTTTGTTAAAACTGGCATGACCACTTTCTTTCTTTATTTGGTTGGCCGACTAGATCTTGGAGCCGGAGTGCTCATGTGTACATTGGGTTTTGTACCGACTGGAGGTCGGTAATCTGTAAATCTTTTGGTGTGATTTTGTATATCTATGTATATATTTGAGTAGCATGTTGAATTTATCCTTTGTGTGTCTTTTGTTCGTACGCTTTACGTTCGTACTTTTGCTCATAGTCCGGATAATAAGTTTATATGTAATGTTACGATCTATAGACGTTTGCACTTAAATGGCCTCCGGTACTCGAGGTGGAGGCAGAGGAGGTAGAGGGCGAGCACGAAGCCCTGAAAGAGAACAAGGACCAGAACCAGATCAAGTCGCTACAGCCATCCAGCGGATGGCCGAGTTACTAGAGCGATTGACAAATCAACAAGGCCAAGGAAGCGGTATGGGGAATCCTGGACATAATCCGGGACATAATCCAGGCAATCACGAGGGTGAAGACCGTGCCTTGGAGCGATTCCAAAAATTCGCACCCCCAAAGTTTATCGGTGGGGCCGACCCTGACTTAGCGGAGGGTTGGCTAGACCGTATGTTAGACATATTTGCCGCGCTTAGGTATTCAGAGGAGCGGCAGATATCCTTTGCGGTCTTTCAGTTTGAAGGGGCCGCTCGAGCCTGGTGGAATGTAATCAAAGCCAAGTGGGAGCGCGAACAGACTCCTTGGACCTGGATCAACTTCACACGGGAGTTTAATGAAAAATATTTACCACCCATTGTGCAAGAAAAACGGGAAGATGATTTCATCCGCCTACGTCAAGGGGCCTCGAGTGTGGCGGAGTACGAAACTCAGTTCACTAAACTTTCTCGCTTTGCCCCAGAGCTGGTGTTAACGGAGCAGAAACGAATCCGTCGATTCGTTCAAGGTTTAAATGTGGAAATCCAGGAATCGTTAGCAGCGGCTCAGTTGAATACGTTTAGCCAAGCGCTAGAAAAAGCACAGCGAATTGAGACTGCCAGAGGACAGGTTAAAGCCTTCCACGATCGGAAAAGGAGGCAACCTAGCTCAAATGATTCCATGGTCGGACAAAGCTCGCGAAACGAGCCATCTGCCAAGATAAATAAAGGAACGGATGGTCCACAACCTGCAAGGACCCCGAATAACTTTGTGCGGGGTCAGGTAGTGCAAGAGGGGCCGAAGAGTGTCCAGCGTGGAGGGGCAAGTACAGCCGCCAAGTCAACCTGTGGTTTCTGTGGGGGCAATCACACCGATGAAAATTGCTGGAAGAATAGTTCGGTACGCAAATGCTTCAAATGTGGCAGCACCGAACATCTGATTGCCCGGTGCCCTAAGATGCAGAAGGAGGGACTCAAACCACCGACTGGAGGGACCACCACAACTAAGCCGTCAACTACAGGGGAAACTCGACCCAAAGGGCCAGCAAGAGTCTATGCGATGGGTCAACCTGAGATGACAAATCCTTCGGTGGACTTTGAAGGTACGCTTTGACCAACGAATTAATTTCGAGGACGAAATTGTGCTAAGTGGGGGAGATTGTGAGGACCCAGACCGTTCATAAGTTGATATTAGGGTTAGGGCTAAGAAGAAAACCCTAATTTATGAGTAAATATAGTTCTTAGATGATTTTTCTAGTATTAGTTAGTTTTTGAGAAATTAAGAACGTATATCGGATGTGGGACCCACTAGTGTGGGAAGGTATAGGATTTAATCCATTTGGTATAGGTTAATTAATTTTAAGAAGGTTAGAAACCCTAAGTGAGCAAAATCCCTAATGTTATGATTTATTAGAAGTTTTAAGTGGGTTTAAACCTAATTTTGTCCTTGACAAAAAAGTTATTGTTTAACTACTTTTATGTGGGATAAAGTATGCTTAAGTGTAAGTGATTAAGATGAGAAAGTGATTAGTGAAATAATTAAGCGTGATTATATGTTTTAGATTAGATTAAGTTATGACTTATGGAGTAAATTGAAAGGTTATCAAATGTTTGAGGGAAAATGTATATGAAAGAGAAAGTTGAAGTGCAAGGGTGAAAACAACAAATAAAGCATTTTTGTGATTGGTTAGCTATAAGAAATATCTCCCAAAGCTTTGACTATATGTTGTCTTACAACTTATAAGAAACAAGAGAAAACAAAACTAAGAAAAAAAAAGAAAGGAAGAGCCGAGAGAGAGAGTGAGAGCCGTGAGAAGAGAAGAAAAAAGAAAGCTTGCTTTGGTGCATCATTTTTGTTCTTCAATCTTGAGTTTGGATCTTGGAGAAACAACTTGAGCACTTGATTGTTGTGGGTGATCATCTACAAAGCTTGAATCAAAGGTAAGAAAGTCTAGTTGAAGACTTAAGTTGATTATTGTTTGATGAACTAGTGGTTATTTTGGCATAGGACCCTAGTTGTGCTTGATTGTGGTACCTCTTATGCCTATCACATGTTTTTATGGAGTACTTTGGTTAATTTTAGTGTTATTTGGTTGCTGAAAATTCGGCCAAGAAGAGGAAAGAATTTGGGTTTCTTGCTAATGCTTTCCTTACTTGTTTTAGTTGAGAAATGGACTTGTAGTGGTTATGTTTGATGAATTGCCTCACTTGATTTGGTTGGTTACTTGCAAAAAGCTGATTTGGGTTAAGAAACCCTAAACTCCATTAGGCTAATTTAGCTTAGCTTATGGTTAGTGAGATAGAGTTTGGTTAGTGAGAGGTTGGATTAAGTTCATTGGTGCAAATGAAATTTGGTTAGGGATTGTGGTTGATGATTGTTAAATTTGGTATTGACTTGGGAGGGGAATTTCGGACCATTTGTAGGCCATTTAGATGTTAGTATATGTGTGTTTATTTGGTACAAAAGTGGTTGAAAAACCTGCATAAGAACCATGAAAACGAACCATATGTTTGCGACATTTGAAACCGGCAAAATGGGTAAACAGGGCAACCCAGAACCTGAACTTGAGCTCCATTTTTCTTAATGTTCCGTGCTGATTCAGAAGTTTCGTAAAACATGAAAGTCGTAGCCCCTTGAGTCCTGAGTATGCCTACAAAATTTCAGGTCAATCGGATTAACGTAGCCTGAGGTATCGACGAAATGCTCAAGCCTGTTTTGACCCTCTGGTTCTACGCGTTTTCTGATTTTGTTTCTGCCCATGACTTTTCGATTTTTATAGAGTTCGATCTGGGTGCCGACTCCTTCATAAGAAGTTTAGATCTTGATCTCAGCTTCGAAACGGTATAAAGTACGTCGAAAACCGAGTTCTGTAGCTCCGGTTATGATCAAAACAATATCGCTTGTCAGAACTGCCTTGTATTTGGACAGTTCTGACGGGTACTTTGGCACTCGAATTTTGTTTTGTTCTGAATAGATTCAGGTCTTGGCCAAAACATGAAAGTTTTAGCCTTCTGTCTCAGCTTCCTAATGCCTTTGGAATTTCTTAATTTCGATTTCTGAGCCGTGAGTTACGGCCTTGCAAACAGGGCCTGTTTGGTAACTCGCAATGAAACAGCTGGAACTGTTTCACGCAATTTTCACCTATACCCATTGAGATCTAGGTTGCGATGTCTTCATGAACATTGGAGCCCTTCCTCTTAGCTTCGTAACGGTACCTCATGTACCTTGATCCGATATTCCTAGCCTAAATTTTGACCAAAACGGTTTGAGATGGCCGATTTGGCCATTTCCGTTTGCCGTTCTGCGCGGACGTGTGCGGCCGTTTTGCCGTTTCCGCACTTGCGCGTGCCAATTTTGCCGTTTGGCTTATTTCAAGTACGTTAGTTGCCGTTTGTGATATATTGTGACATAATCTTCGATTTCAGACAGTGGTGAGCTAGGCGGTGCCGGTGGGGCCCACTACTAGCCAACACACAAAGTGAATTCTGCCTTTATACTACTTTTGGTATTTTGAGTAAGTATTCAGGCCGCTCTTATGTGTTAGTTGTTTATGTGTTTCGTTATGTGTAAAAAGGGTACCTAGGCGAGGGTGTACTTTATCGCACTCGATCTAGACCCTAATTTACGCACCAATTTGTACATGACATATGTATGTGAGAAATTTTGGAACAAAAATCCTTGAGCTTGTGGCTCGGGGTGACTTTTGAATACTTTTGTGAATTTTGTGAGTTTGCGGTTGAACTCAATACCTAGATGGACTATTCGAGCCGGTTAGGGCTTGGTCGAAGTCAGTCCAACTTGGTTTGAGGTCACCAAGTTTGTGACCCGAGCTTATGATTAAAGCTCAAGTTTGTGATTTCGTTCGCCTGGGCAAGTTTGTGAGGTGACTGGCCAGTGAGGGTGATAAGGTGTCGGTGGGTGTACAAGTGAAGTTCTACGGACCTTATTTATGGTCGACGGAGTGTCGACAGGAGATCAAGCATGGCAAATGAATTGGCTTTGGAGCCACCCGTATCCTTATTATGTGATGTTACTTTTCTGCTTTTGCTTTACTCTTACTGTGTAAATGTTGCTACGTGAAATTTACGCTTTTGCCCCTGTTTACTTACTAAGCTTTTAGCTTACCCCATTCCGTTTGTTTTCCTTAGCAGGGGCCGACGCGGGTACGTTTGGGGCTCATACACTAGTTTAGTAGATTGGCTTGTAATAGTTGAACTTTTAGGATGTTTGTTTTTATTCTGGTGGTTTGTATTAGGACCCTTCTTAGGGTCTCCCTTTTTGGTTTTGGTTGTAAGTATACGGATGTAATAGTAAGAGCAGGTACTTTTGGAGAATGTAATTATAACTCTTTTGGGATTGTATATAGTATGTATAGTACTCATTTGGATTTTCTGGCTTTTATTGCTTTAAGTTTTGAGTCCTGGCGCGAGCTAGGCAGGCGGCCCGCCGATACCCTTGGGTTCGCCCTTGGGAGAAGTGGGGTCGTCACACCAGCAGTCCTTACTCCTCCCGCTCCTCTTCCCATTTTAGGAGGTGGGGTACACTTACTTGCTTGTCTAGGAGAGTGACTAGGAGCGTCTCTTTTCTTGACGTGAAAATCTTTAACTTACAGCCTTGTACTTTCGACTCTCTGCACTTTCTCTAGGGTTTCAGTGAACGTAGAGATTTAGGCTGCTGCCAACCCCTCTTGAATTTCCACATTAAGTCCTTATAAAAATCGCCTTATCCTTCTCCTTTCAGTGGCCACCAATTCTGGAGCGTACTTAGAAATTTTAGTGAATCTCCCCTTATAGTCAGCCACGCTAGAAGCCCCCTGTCTCAATTTTATGAATTCGTCCTCCCGTTTCTCTTGAATCAAGGGCGGGAGAAACTTCTCATTAAACTCTCTTGTAAAGTTTTCCCAGGTCCAAGGGGTCTGCGTACTTTCCCATTTTCCCCTTATCACATCCCACCAAGCATGTGCTGCACCCTCAAATTGAAAGGCAGCAAAGTTCACACGCCTCTCCTCGGTACAATCTAACGCGGTGAATATATTGGTCATTCTCTGCAGCCAGTTTTTCGTTAACTCGGGATCAGGTCTCCCAGTGAATTTAGGCGGAGTAAATTTTAAAAATTGTTCCAAAGCTCTATCCTCCCCTCTCTCCTGAGCCCCGGGTTGGTGAACAAGTCCTGGAGCTTGTCGCTCTGCTAACTGTTCTAAGATATCTGTCATATGGTTAATGGCAGTAGCCACTTGGTTACCTTCTACATTTCCTTGTCCTTGACTTGGCCCAGTTGCCGATCCTTGATCATCCAGCCCCTTCCACTTCTACGGCCGTCCATAGTCTTAGTAGTTCTAAAGGCATAGACGCAAAATAAATATACATAAGTAACGTAAAAATAACACTTTAATCATACAAGATGAAAATAAATAAGGAAGAGACCAAAATGGTCGCATATAACACAATCCATGGCATAGATTAGAAGTCATAGTACAATAAAGTCGGGCACATCAAAAGTAAATTATAGTGTTTCAAAAGATAGGCCACATAGTTAAGCAAAATACAATGGCCTTTGAACTAGCACCACCCCGACTAATCCCAATTACAAAAGTGTCAAAAGCTTCAACAGTCCTAGTCTAGTTCGCAGCAGAATCGCTAGTCTGGACCTCCTCCTTTGGTTCCTCCTCAGAAGCACCCTCATGAGCTGAGCTCTCGACTCCATCCAACACCTCATCTATCAGCATGATGGTGTCAGCTAATATCCCAGCGGCCCGCTCCTTGACCTCCTCGACTACCCTAACTAGTCGAGCCCTAGTCCTTTGAACTTGGTCACGGGCGGCCACAGCTCTAGCCCGTTCATCGATCACTGTCCCCTTAAGCTCCAAGAGCCTAGCACCCTGGGCCTCCACTATAGCCCTTAGCTCCTCAACCTACTCAAGTAGTGATTTATTAGAAATCAATAGCTGTCGATGCTCATCATCAATAAACAGCACCAGATCATTAAGGTAGGCATGCGTCTCCCTACAGGGACACCGAGGGAACCTAGAGGAAGGTGAGTATCGGACACGGGGTCCTCCACCAAGTACTCGATAGCGGATAGGCCTAAGAGGTTCCACATGACCGTTATCATCTCCGTTACCATTAGCCGCCTGACCTCCATTACCGTTCTCCATTCCTATAAAACAACCACAAAACTCAAGATTAGAATTTAAAGTCACTACATTACTCAAATATCAACTTAAGGTATAACTAAGTTATCACATTCTTATTCTCAAGAGTAAAGCCTCTAAAACATCTCCCAAATAGATCTCTAAACCTAAACTCTGATACCAACTGTGACGACCACACTTCTTCTTAGGGCAAACCCTATGGTATCAGCGGACCGCCTGCCTAGCTCTCGTCAGGGCTCAATACGAGTCAAATTTAAACTTAACGGTACATAACCAATAATAAAAGCCAATATAAAAAAAAGTTGTTTCCTTATACAATCATTCAAGTCTTACATCACAAAGTTTTCAAAAGGTACCTCAACTTTTTCCAAAAATACAACCATCCAAAAACTGACTAAACTATATACATCCAAATTCTAATCAAAAGGAAGTAAAGTCAGCTTCTCCAAAAAATCTTTCCATCCAAATTCCTGTTAAAGAAAACAAACTACGGGGGTGAGCTAACGCTCAGTGAGGCCAAGAAAAGCATGCAAACAAATAAGTTCAAGTAGCAATAACACTTGTACAAGAAATATAGCTAGCAAGTTCATGTAATTCCCAAATAATAGTAAAACATAATCAATAAGGATACGAGAACTCTCAGGAGCTAAATTCTACATAGCTTGGCCAAGACCTTGATCCAAATATCCCTCGTTGACTCTCAGTCAACCTCGCATGTACCAAATCCATAGACTCCATTTTCACTAAATTCCGTCCACCGTTATACCTACCAACTGTGACGACCCCACTTCTCCTTAGGACGAACCCTATGGTATCAACGGGCCGCCTGCCTAGCTCTCACCAGGGTTCAATACGAGTCAAATTTAAACTTAACGGTACATAACCAAAAATAAAAGCCAATATAAAGAAAAGTCGTTTCCTTATACAATCATTCAAGTCTTACATCACAAAGTTTCCAAAAGGTACCTCAACTTTCTCCAAAAATACAACCATCCAAAAACTGACTAAACTATATACATCCAAATTCTAATCAAAAGGTAGTAAAGTCAGCTTCTCCAAAAAATCTTTACATCCGAGCTCCTGTTAAGAAAAATAAACTACGGGGGTGAGCTAACACTCAGTGAGGACAAGAAAAGCATGCAAACAAATAAGTTCAAATAGAAATAACACTTGTACAAGAAATATAGCTAGAAAGTTCATGTAATTCACAAATAACAATAAAACACAATCAATAGGGATACGGAGCTCTCAGGAGCTAAATTCCACATAACTTGGCCAAGACCTTGATCCAAATATCCCTCGTTGACTCTCCGTCAACCGAGCAAGTACCAAATCCGTAGACTCCACTTTCACCAAATTTCGTCCACCGTTACACCTCCTACCAGGCCCGCACGTCAAATAGAAAAGGCAATACTACTCGAGTATGCCAAGCAAGATCTCAAAATATCAAGCTTTACAAGTTTCTCATGGTTCACCAAGTTTCTCGACCAAGTCTATGCCGGCTCGAGTCACAAGATTGGCCAATGAGTTTGGGCGTCCCCCACGAGTACATATATAATTTGTCGACGAGATTCACTCCAATCGACATTCAAGTTCAAGTTCAAAACAAGTCAAGTTCAAGTAAGTCAAGTAAAAAGTCAAGTAAAGGAGAACGAGTGTGATAAAGTACACACTCGCCTCATCAAGTCATGTTCATGTATGCAAGTAAGATCAATCAAGTAGATATAACAATTCATGCACTTGACACTCACCAAGTCAAAAGTAAGTGAGCAAATAAGGTCTTTCAATTGTCCGTACCGGGATCCCCTTCGAAACACCCTTCGAAACTCCATTGAGCACCTAAAGAAATAGTGACCAACCATTATTCACATATTTCTCCCTAGACCACTTAACATTCAAGAAGAAAAATGCATTTTGCTTAAACTTGGGACAACGCCTCAAAAGAACTTCAATCCATCAAAAATCGAGATTCAAAATGAAGATTTAAAGTCACAAGGAAAACTTATATTATCCATGAAATCGAGTTTAAAATGAACTGTCGATCTCAAAAGGAAGTTGGAAGTTCATAAAAGTGCATTTCTCAAGAAATCGGAAATTTTTAGCTTTGCGCGACCGTACTTGGAAAATCGTATCTTGAGTTCGGTGCTCCAAAAATTAGAAACTTTATACTGTTGGAAACTAGATTCAAAGTACTAAGACTTTCAAAAGATACTTTTCCCAGATTCTAACTATAAACCATTCAAATCTCAGCTCAAAGTTGCTATTTCATGAAGACAGGGCAGAACCAGTTCTTGTTTTTCAGCCAAGTTTGGAAATTTGGAAAAATTCACAAAAATTGAATCAGCCTCTGGAATTTATAACACAACAAGAGTTTCAAGTAAAGTTTCGAACACAACAAGCAAAATGAAATTCAGATTTTTGAACAACAAGATAAAATAGTTTGAAGATGGCTGGATTTCACAGCCTGTTCAACACTTTTCTAGTTTCCAACTTTGATGCAGTTTTGAAATCAAACCATATCTAACTCTACACAAGTTCAAATTGAGAATGGCTTATGGATTTAGAAACTAGATTCAAAATTCTATATTTCATCAGAAGACATCATTTTCAAACTCCTATCACAAGTTAGACGAAATTGAGCCACAAGATACAGCTTCCCAGTTTCTCTAAGATAGACAGATAAAACAGGTCAGTCCATTTTGTCGATTCACTATGGCTCACTCAAAACGAACTATCTGGGGAATTTTATAGCGTTTGAAAGCCCTTGGTGTCTAGTTTTAAATGCCATAAACAACACTCAATTTTGACTTTTGTACAAAGAGTTATGCTTAGACAAAGTACTAGTGGTCGGCTGGCCTAATAGCAAATTTCCAGATTTCTTCCTTTTCAAAAACCCTAGTTTTATGCAATGAATTGAAATGATTTTTGAAAGGAAATTTTCACACACATAACACAACATATATCACTCAGTTTAGCAGCCAAATAACCAACAAAAGTTCTGTTGATCTTGATCCCTATCTTTTGATGTTTACAAAACAAATGGATGATACTAATATTTCTTCAAGATATACTTTCAGTTTTGAAGTTGTTTGATTCCATGAACAAGTGCAATTGAAAGGGGACTAAGTATGCTGAAGCTGTCGGACGCTCAAATAGTCAGGATCGGACGTCCGAAAGGATGAAGAACATCAAGAAGGAAACTCTGTCGGACGCTCGTAAGGAAGCATCGGACGTCCTGAAGGATCGGACGCATGCTTCGGACGCACATCAATCTCATCGGACGTCCTAAAAATTCCACGAAGATTTGATAACTCTCTGGACGACGTTCGGACACAGAAGCTCGGACGATAAAATACCATCGGACGTCCGAACGACAACTTGGCTGATTTTCGGACGATGGGATCGGACGGTGTTTAATCTGTCGGACGTCCGACATCCCCAACGGCTAGTTGACTATTCAGCTACTTTCTATCCGTTGGATGCTTTATTGAGGCACTTTCTTGGTCCTATATAAATAGTGGTTGGTCAGATACTTTAGACAACTTTGGCACACTGAAGATACAAAAGATCTAGAGAGATTTTAGTGAGAAAATACTCTAAAAAGAATATTTGTAGTCTTAGTGGTGTGAGGTTCATTGTAAGCTTTTCATTTGTGAGTGATTTTTTCATGAGTGTAGCTCTGTGAGGGTTGTCCTGAGGGATAGTAAAACGTCCTGGCTTGACCGAGTGGAGTTCGGGGCAAGGAGGAGGTGAACCTTCCTTTGTACACAAGAGTGATTATAATTCATCAACTTGAAGTAGCTTGTCTCAATTAATCTACAAGCTCAAGAGGAGTTGGGTAGTTAATTGGTTTGCAATCCTTTCCTTTTATTTACTTACTGTTATATTTGTGATCTTTCCATTGTTTATGTTTGTCTCATTGGTTGTTTTCGGGCCTTACAATTGGTATCAGAGCTTGGTCTCCTAGAGATTAAGCTTAACCGCTTAGAGTAAAGATCATGGCAACCATAAATGTTTCTTTTTTAGAAGGGCAATCTATTGATAGACCACCTATGTTTAATGGTTCTCATTTTAGCATGTGGAAACAAAGAATGATGATTTTCTTACAATCCGTTTATATTGAATTATGGTATGTGGTAGAAGATGGTCCTTATGAAGTTAGAATAGTTGACTCTACCACTAATTTGAGTAGATTAAAGACTAGACAAGAATTGAATGAAAAAGACAAGAGATACCTTTCTTTGAATGCCAAGGCCATGTATATATTGTACAATGCATTAGATGTAAATGAATCTAGTAGGATTAAAGGTTGTAAATCAGCTAAAGATATTTGGAATAAATTGTGTGAATTTCATGAAGGTAACCAAGATATTAAAGAACAAAAGAAATCTTTGCTTGTTTCTCAATATGAATTTTTCAAAATGCATCCTCTTGAAAATGTTGATAAGATGTGTACTAGATTTTGTGACATTATTCAAGATCTTAAATTGCTTGGAAAAGAATATTCTTTGAGTGAGAAAAATAGAAAGATTTTGAATGCCTTGCCAAAAGAATGGGAAAACAAAATAAATGCTATAGAAGAGGCAAAGGATTTAAATTCTATGTCCATTGAATCTCTTGTGAATTCCCTAATCTCTTATGAATTAAAGCTGAAATTCAAAGTGCAAGAGGAAGAAAATGCAAGAATGTATAAGAGTGGCATAGCTTTTAAAGCATCTCAAGTGGGGGATAACCCATCCTTCATGGGTAATGAAAACATGGAAGTGGACAATGATATAACTCCTCACATCAAATGTTTCAAGAAGATCTTCAACAAGAGAAGTTCAAGAGGAGATTGTAAAATTACATGGGATGAATGCAATTCAAAAAGAGAAAAAGAAGAGTTGGCCCAAATGGCACTAATGGCCATTGGAGATGATGAGGTAACATCTTATAACTCTCAAGTTGAAAGTGATGAAGAAACTGATGATGATATTGAATCTTTCATTATAAAATTGCATGATAGTTTGAAACAGTCCTATGCTAGAAACAAGGGGTTAAAACAGAAAATTGGTTTTTTGCTTCGAGATAATGCAAATCTTTTTCAACAAAATAAAAAGTTGAAAGCTGAAAATGATTATTTCAAAAAGAGTGAGACTGCTTTACATTTTGAACTTGATAGAAAAACAAAACTTTGTGATTTGTTCAAAAAGGAACAAGCTGATTTGAAAAGAAGAATGGATGGTCTAAATGAGTTGCTTAAACACAAGAAACAAGTCTGTTTTCAAAAGAATAGGTTGAATTCTAATTCCAACGAATTTGCTATCCATAGGAGAAGACAAGTAAGATTTATTAAACCTGTTCATGTAGATAACTCTTTGGTTATGTGTAATTTTTGTTGTCAAAAAGGTCACATGAAAAGTGATTGTTATGTGAGAAAGAATATGAGAAGAGGCATGAAATGCATGTGGATAGTTAGACATGATGCTAACTTTAACAAATAGGAGATTTTGTTAATCATTGCAGTGATTCTTGTTCACAATACTTTTTTTGATATTTTCGATACTTTGATCTGTGTTTTCGCTGATATTTTTGAATACTACTGAATTTGTATGGTGTCAAAAAGGGAGAGAAAAGAACTATTCTGATCTAACGATGATTTGCTTATCTCTCTGTGATATGTTGGTATGTTGGTATTGCTGAATTCTGGTATCATTTCTCTGTTTTGTTTTGAATATTGGATTCTCTGTTATTATTGTTGGATTATGGTTGTTGGGTATTACTCTCATCTTATGATGACAAAAGGGGGAGAAATGGATGCTATGTGTTAGGGGGAGTTATTCTGAAATTATAAGTTTGGTTGCAATGAGTGAGGGGGAGTCTATGCTCATATGCTCAATCTTTTTCCTTCCTTCCATCCATTGTTTTGTCATCATCAAAAAGGGGGAGAATGTTGATCTTGATCCCTATCTTTTGATGTTTACAAAACAAATGGATGATACTAATATTTCTTCAAGATATACTTTCAGTTTTGAAGTTGTTTGATTCCATGAACAAGTGCAATTGAAAGGGGACTAAGTATGCTGAAGCTGTCGGACGCTCAAATAGTCAGGATCGGACGTCCGAAAGGATGAAGAATATCAAGAAGGAAACTCTGTCGGACGCTTGTAAGGAAGCATCGGACGTCCTGAAGGATCGGACGCACATCAATCTCATCGGACGTCCTAAAAATTCCACGAAGATTTGATAACTCTCTGGACGACGTTCGGACACAGAAGCTCGGACGATAAAATACCATCGGACGTCCGAACGACAACTTGGCTGATTTTCGGACGATGGGATCGGACGGTGTTTAATCTGTCGGACGTCCGACGTCCCCAACGGCTAGTTGACTATTCAGCTACTTTCTATCCGTTGGATGCTTTAATGAGGCACTTTCTTGGTCCTATATAAATAGTGGTTGGTCAGATACTTTAGACAACTTTGGCACACTGAAGATACAAAAGATCTAGAGAGATTTTAGTGAGAAAATACTCTAAAAAGAATATTTGTAGTCTTAGTGGTGTGAGGTTCATTGTAAGCTTTTCATTTGTGAGTGATTTTTTCATGAGTGTAGCTCTGTGAGGGTTGTCCTGAGGGATAGTAAAACGTCCTGGCTTGACCGAGTGCTGCTTGGGGCAAGGAGGAGGTGAACCTTCCTTTGTACACAAGAGTGATTGTAATTCATGAACTTGAAGTAGCTTGTTTCAATTAATCTACAAGCTCAAGAGGAGTTGGGTAGTTAATTGGTTTGCAATCCTTTCCTTTTATTTACTTACTGTTATATTTGTGATATTTCCATTGTTTATGTTTGTCTCATTGGTTGTTTTCGGGCCTTACAAGTTCAAACTCCAAGCAAGGCTACCAAACAGAAATTTCGGCCAGCACCTCTCATGGTTTCCTCCAAAATTTCTCTCCACTACCAAGCTAATATCAAGCCATAATTCACATAAACAACAACAATCAAGAAAAATAACCTCAAGTTAGCTACCTCAAGGCCACTTCAAGACCACTAGCTTAGGGTATAAAGCAAGAAATACAAGTTACTCAAGTCCTCTAGCCTAATATCTTGATTAGGGTTTCAAACCCATGAAATGTAACCTCTATTCTTGCTAAAATTTGAAAGATTAAGGGAGGATGAAGTGAAATACCTTTCAAGCTCCTAAACCCTAGCTCAATGCAAGACTTTCCACCAATTTTCAACCAAGAAACATCACAAGCTTGAACCTTTCTTCTAGTGAGAGCAAAATCCAAAAGATTTGTGGGTTGGATGAAGTGAATCAAGCAAGTTTGGAGCAAAGAGTGATGCTTTTCCTTTCCCCCTTTTCCTTTCCTTGTTCGGCCGAGAGAATGAGAGAGTGAGGGAGTGTTTGCTGTTTGATTTTATGGAGGTTAAATGATGAAAGGTTAGCCATAAGTTTTGTGTAAAAGTCAACTCTCAATAGTGGCTCAATAGTGTTTCGTACTACCATTTTTTTTCTCTTGTTTGATACACTTAACTACTAATCCTCCAAGGTAATTTCTCTAACACTATAATTGCTCATATTTACTAGTCTAATACTAATTCCTCAAATCTCCAATTAGTCGTGTCGGCGCGACTTTCGAGAAACTTTAGACACGTGCGCGATAAAAGCTTAATTTGAGAAAATTCATGCAAAATAGCAAAATTAAATAACACTAAGGCAAAATAAATATAAAATAGACTATAGTAAGAATAAAATATGGGTCCTCACAATATATATATAATTTTCCTGTTATGGTTTCTTCCTTCCTTTTAATCCAACTGTTTTCTTTTCAGACTAATAACTTACTTGAATCATAGCCCTAGAATGCACTTGGACATTCTCCGTTTGGCTTTCAAGTTTGTCTTTGAGTTTCGTGTTTTGAGAGGCCGAATTTAGAGAGGCGTATGGCTCATGATTATGGTTAAAGTGAGTACCTTATTAACCTAAGTTTTGAATAATCGGACCATGACATCTTATCTTGGTTACTTTTAGGGTTTAACGGTTGGAACGATCACGACTCGGAGTTCAACGTTTAGCATTGCTCTACTTTAAAAGGTGAGTGTTCCTTGCATGTTGGGCTTCCAATGACTACGTGGATTGTTGTGAATATTTGCTTAAATGCTAAAAGCTTTTCAATGGTCGTTAAATAGATTTTCAATAGGCGAGTGTGCACTTTATCGCACTCGATCTATGTGAACGTGAAATTTTTAATGATCAAATGATTAAATGTTACTTGTTCATGAATGTAAGCCTTTGGTTGAACTGGGCTCTTGCCCTTCATTGCCAGTCGACTCGAGCCAGAAGCGGACTCGATCGGGTGACTGGTGACCCTGAGACAGTGTTTTGGTATACTCGAGTGTTACCACAAAGACTGGTGGAGAACTGGCTAGTGAATAAAATGCAATGAATGAAATGACTGACTGAATGAAATGAACACTGACGAAGTTTTCACTGCTAAATGTTTTCAAATGTCGGAGGAATAAGAGAAATGGTGGGCAATGAATGACTGAATGAATGGCTCCAAGTGAGCACGTATCCTTCCAATGATTGAATGTTTATTTCTTGAATGACTGTTTATTACTGTGCAAAGTGTTCAAACTGTTAAATGCAATACTTCCATGGATTCTCTACCCGATTACTTGTTTAGGAATCTCACTAGGCTTTTAACTCATTTCTTTAGTTTTGTTTTCCTTACAGGAGTGGAGGACAGAGCAAGTAAGCATGAAATAGTGTATATAGTCTTCATGTACTTGTACATTTGTAGATGAAATGTATTTGGAGATTTTTGGCAATGTACTCTTATGTTATGCTTTTGGATTGTAATTAAGTGTGAATTATTGGTTGAATGGAAATTTTATGTCAATCTATAGGCGCGACAGACTATTCCCAAGATTGTTAGTGAGTGAGTCCTGGCAAGAACTGGGCAGGCGGTCCGTCAAACCCTTGGGTACGCCCTAGGGGGAGGTGGGGTTGTCATAGGTGGTATCAGAGCCGCTTTGCATGGTCTCTGCGTGGGGTGAGCTTTGGCCAAGTGGTGTTATGATCCTGATTAAGTGAATGAGTGTAAAGGACTAAGTACTCTTCTTGAGCATAAGCTGTGAATCATGAATGTTATAGGCATAAAACCTTTGTCATGATACTTGGAGAAGATTGATATGTACGCTAGGTAGGAATCTCTAATATATGTGATTTACTCTTGGAATCGGCTGGCTCGAGTTGTGAAATATCTTATTTCGGATTTTTGTACCTAAGTACTCAAGAGTTGAGGTCAATGCTAAGGATGCAAGGTGATACAATTCGAGAACTTAAGACCTCCATTCGTGAGGGACAAGAACGGACTAATGTTTTGCGAGAGCAAATGCAAGAGGTCAATGGACGTCTAGCTCGGGTGGCAAGAGAAGTGAGAGATCGGACGGAGAATATTTTTGACCGAATGTGGGATGCTTGTAGAGGAGGTAGTACAAGTGAATATAGTAGAGGGAAGTTAAGGGAATGCAAGGCCTAATGAATTTGATCTTACGCCTGAGGAAGGGCAACCTGCGCCGAGGGAGAAGTAGAATTATTTGGTTCGATAATGATCTAGGTTAGAAACTCAAGAATGTAGGACGTGGGTGTAGGTAGTTGGGATGACAAGCCATTTCTTGTTCTACCACTGTATGTATGTTGCTAGTGACGTGTCAATGCCGATGTGTATCGTATCTGCTTTTGTCTTATGCAATTGGTTTTGACCAGCTTGATATGTACAATATCTTTGTCACTTGATGTATGAACCTGGTGTGCTATAAATATGTTAAGCATGTTTCCTTATCTTTGGTTTTGTAACTTGAAAATGTCTTTATCTTTAAGCATGTTTCCTTATCTTTGGTTTTGTGACTTGAAAATGTCTTTATCTTGCCGCTTTAGCAAATTTATTTTGTTTATGTACTATATAGCTTATTTTGAAAAAGAGAGAGAGAGAGAGAGAGAGAGAGAAGGGTATAGAGGGAAGACATAGTCGTGGCCGTGGGGTTAGGCAATCGTAAGAACCAAGGAATGAAAGAGAAACAGCAGCTGCGCAAGATCGTAGACCGAGGGTCGAAGCAGGGGCCCAAGTGGCGACGGCGATACAACAAATGACCAATATCTTAGCGCGATTGGTGGAGCAACAAGGCCAAACTCCAGTGAATGAACCTAGGAACCCTAAGATAGGAGAGGATAGGGCCCTAGAGCTGTTTCAAAAGTTTTCTCCACCAAAGTTCCTTGGAGGGCCTGATCCAGAGACAGCTAAGCAGTGGTTGGAGGCGATGATTAATATTTTTGCGGCTTTGAATTGCACGGAGCAAAAACAGGTGAATTTTGCTGTATTTCAATTCGAAAGATCGGCCCGGACATGGTGGAATGTTATTAGGGAAAAGTGGGAGAGAGAATGTACTGCACGGACTTGGGTAAACTTTATAAGGGAGTTTAATAAGAAATACCTCCCACCTTTGGTCCAAGAGAAAAGAGAAGACGAATTTATTAGATTACGTCAGGGAACCTTGAGTGTGGCCGAATATGAAACGCAATTCACTAAACTATCTAAATTTGCTCCTGAATTGGTGGTTATGGAGCGAAGGAGAGTGAGACAGTTTATACAAGGATTGAATCTGGAGATTCAAGAAACTTTAGTGGCGGTTCAAGTTAATACCTTTACGGAGCAAGTTCAAAGGATTAAGAATGCGAAGGCACAGGTAAAATCTTTCCAAGCACGAAAAAGGAGTGTACCTAGTAGTACACATGAGGAATCTAGAGAAAAGGTAATGCCTCCCAAAGTGTAAAAAGTGAACCATTCACCTTATCCACCATGGACACTAGGAACACTAGAAGAAGGTTCTACAAGAGGAAGTCAAGTGGAAAAGGGCAACGAGAGAAAATTTTTCGAAAAGGCCAAAAAGTGGCTCCTCACTTGGGTTGTGGATACTGTGGGAAGACAAATCACAATGAGGATGATTTTTGAAGGAAATGGCGAAAGTACTTAGTTTATGGGAGTACTGACCATCAAATTAGCAATTGTCCGAAGAAGCAGCAACAAGAGAATAATACCCAACAAGGGGATAAAACTATCCTTAGACAAGCTAATGAAAGACGGGACAGATCAACAGTGCCAGCACAGGTATACGCCATAGACAAGCAATAGGCTCCAGAGTCGTCTGAGGCAATGGAAAGTAAAAATTTCGAGAGCGAAATTTTCTTAAAGGGGAGAGAGTGTGAGAACCTGAAAATTATTTTAAATTTTCTCCTATTTTTGAAAAATTAATTTTTATTTCCTTTTAATTTTACTTTACTTGCTTATTTGCTAGCGTTAATTTGATAGTGGTTTTAAAGGTTAAGTTAAGATTTTTATTATTTCCTTTTTTATATTTTAGTGCATATTAAGTTTTATAGAGTATTAAGGTAGTTTGACTGACTAGTGAGATGTGTGCGTTAAATTTGGTGGTCGAGAACGATTGTGGTATTAGAAGAATTATGTGATTAGAAGTGTTAAGAGTGTATTAAAGAAACCCTATATATTTTGGAGATTAGATATAAATCAAGAGAGAGAAAGAGATAGGCTTGAACCATTGGTCACCATTTGTCACTCATGCCTCAAAGTTTGACTAGGACTTTTGACCAAAGACTAGACCTTGCTCTTATCTTGGAAAATTGAAGAAAAATCCCTTCATCTTCTCCTCCATTTGGCCGACTCCCTTAAGCAAGAAAAGAGAGGAAACTTCTTCAAGTTTCATCTTGATTCCTAGCTAGATTTTGTGGGAAAATCAACCTCAAACACTAAATCCATCCATAGAAGATTGCAACAAGGAAGGAAGGAACTTGGTGTGGTGTGATTTTTGGGCAAGAAAGCTGTGATTTGCTGCTCTTCTTAGGGATTGAAGGCACTCTTGGCAAGGAACCACTATTTCCCTTTAATCTTGCATTTTAGTGGATATATTACTTGAAAATGGAAGATTTATGGAAGAATTCATGGTTTTGCTAGGGTTTGGTGAAGTTGTTGATAGGGTTTGGTTAATTTTTAGCTTTGAGATGAATTTCCAACTTTGATAAGAGATGTTTTTGCTTTGATATGAAATTTTAAACTTTGATATGTGAATTTTGGTCTTGGTGTGCAATTTCCAGCTTTGAGAGGCAAAATTTCTAGCCTTGATGTAGTTACTAGAAATTTTGTATATATGTGGAGTTGTGATGGATTTTCTCGTCAAGAACATATGTTATAAGCCTCATGACATGTTAGTTATAAGATATAGTGCATTTTCCATGGAATTTAAATAAGAAAGTTGGAAGTTTTGTTGGAGATTTTGCTGGAAAATTTCTGTTATGGTTGGCTGAGAGGAAGAGAAGGAATTTCAGCTTTCTTTTCACAAATTTTGTGGTCATTTTGATATATTCTTGTTCAATACATTTGTTAAAACCTTGTTCTTCATATGTATGTTGATTTTGAGCCAAAACAAAGAGGTTTAAGAAGGGAAAAACCTAGTTTTCCAAACTAATAGATTGTTGGAAAATTTTCGCAGGGAGCCCTGCGAAGCTTTGGGAAGTTGGCTATAATTTAGTATAGGAAAGTCAGAATTGAGTTCCGTTTATTGCGTTTGAAACTAGACTCATAGGGCTTTCAACGGTATAAAATTTAGGGCTTGGTTCAACTCCTATAAATACCAGTAAATTTGTAAAGTTTCTTAAAAACCATGACAGTTCTGTTTTTGCACATGAGACAGCAGTGAGTTTGAACTGAAAATTTGACTAACCTGTGAGCTAAATTTCACGAAGATGTCTTCTAAAGCCTGTTAGTTCTTCAAGTCTATTTTTTAATGGTGTAAGTTTTGTGATTTTTAAACCTACGGAACTCAAGTTATACTTTTCCAAATAATGTCACCAAAGCTGGAAATTTTATCAAATGGATTGAATAGAACTTGGAAAACTTTGAGAAAAGTTTTCTAGGTCTTAAACTTTAATTGGTGTGCTTTTGGATGGTTTTGTGGCTTTAAACAAGTGTACTTTATAGCCTATAACTTGTGGTTGATTGAGTCCACCTTGGTAGTGACTTATGAGCTGGAATTTTGGCAAAAAAATCATGTGTGAAGCAAAGGGAAAAGTAATGGTTTCTTCTATCCTGCTCTCTAGTTTCATTTGCCCAACTTTAGACTTGAGGTTGGTTGTTTTCTTCTAATGGCGATGCATATATCTTACGTATGTCTTGCTAAGTTTCATGAGTTATATATATATATATAATTTTCCTCTTATGGTTTCTTGCTCTTTTTAATCGAAGTGTTTTCTTTTCATACTAATAACTTACTTGAACCACAACCCTAGAATGCACTTGGACATTCCTCGATTGGCTTTCAAGTTTGTCTTTGAGTTTTGTGTTTTGAGAGGCCGAATTTAGATAGGCGTATGGTGTGACGCCCCGAAAAAAATGAGTTTGAGAACACGGAAATTTTCTAATTTTCTAGGGTTTATTTTGTTTAAAACAAAACCCGCCTTTTCTACATTTTCTTTAGTAGAAAAATTCCCCAGATAAAGTTTATGAGCAAAAATAGTTTTAAAATGATTTTTCTAGTATCGGTTAGTTTTTGAGAAATTAAAAGCGTATTTTGGACGTGGGACCCGCTAGTGCGGTAAATGCATTATATTTTTAACCACTTGTTGGAATTTTGTATTAAGTGATATTATTTTACAAAGTGTTAAGATATTTTTATTGGAGAGACAAAAGGATAGAGTTGCATTAATGGTGGTGACAAGTGTCACTATCTCATTGATTTTACTTTAAGATTTACTATTCACTATTTTGACCTTGGACCAAAATTGGTTAAATATCATCAAAAATCACAAAAAAATTACCATTTCTTACCTCTTGTTGGCCGGCCATCTTGTGGAAGGAAGGAAGAAGAAACTCTTCAAGTTCTAGCTACTACTTGGTGCAAATCACCCAAAAACATTTGCTTACATCCATTTCTACTCCATAACATCCTTTCTTCTAGTGCTACTAAGTGTCTTAGTGAAGTTTATTTGAAGGTTTAAGGTGGCCAACATCTCTACATCTCTTGTCTCTTAGGTAAGTGATGTTTGCCTACTCCCTTACACTTAATGATGCTTAAATTGTGCCTATTGGAAGTGATAGTGAAGTATTTGGTGATTTATTTCTTTATTTGACTTGATTTGGTGAAGTTTTCAATTTTATGAGGAATTTGCTGGTTTCATATGATCTTGATGGTGTGGTTGTTTTTGATGGTTGGTAATAAGGGGCTATGACTCTAGTGAATGTAAATGATAGGAAATTGCAACCAATTTTGGGTTTGGATTGAATTGTGAAAAGTTAGGGTTCTTCAACCCCTTTTCTGTCCGGTTTTGGATCATATGGTTAGAGGCCTAATTGGCCTTTGCTTAAAAAATGAAAGTTGTAGGTATTGATGAGTTTGAAGTGCCTGCAAAATTTCAGGGCATTTGGAGTAGTGTAGAGTGAGTTATGCCATTTTTACTGTTGCTGTTCTGGGTGATCAGAATGTACGAACTGCGATTGTAATCGTCTGTTTTGACTGGAATTTCTTTGGATTTGGATGTTGGTGTCTTCTGATGAAATGTAGCTTGATGTCTTAGCTATCATATGCCTTTGGAATCAATGCATTTGGACCTGTATAGACTGAATTGGACTGATTACAGTTTTGTGTGATTTGGGAACCTGCAATTACGATTCTGGTTTGGTATTTGGCATATATGACTTAGTTGTGCTGGGATTTGGACTGAGTGGCCTTCTACATTGTTGTAGCCCTATCTCTTAGCTTCGAAACGGTGGGTTTTTCACCTTCATCCGACAATCGTAGCGCCTTTGGTGCCATTACCGCAAAAGGACGTCAAAACTGTTTTCTGGTTTTGAGCAATTGTGGTTAATTGCTATGTGATTGGGTTTGATTGTAGGTTGGAAAATAAAGGAATTAAGGGGAAATGCTGTCCGATTTTAATAGCGTTGGTTACCTTAAGTTTCAAGTGAAAGGCTTGGACTTGAATGATGGAATTGGCTATATTGAACAAGGATTATGAGCCGTGGAGGTGAGTGACCTTAAACTACTTGCAACGTTACTTTAAAATGTTTCTTGCATCGTTTCTTTGATTGCATATCCTGTGTGCCGGCATATAAGTTCTTGACATGTTTTGGCTCAAATGAGTACTTGGAATTCGTGTGCTAGACTCCGACGTCTCCTCCACCGTTTAATGTTCCTGTAGAGCACCAATGGGCTCAATGTTCAATGTTCAATGTTAATGTTCAATGTTAATGTTCAATGTTAAATGATTGTTTGGAGCGTTGGACGTCTAAGTACCATGATTTCACTGGCTCATGAGAGAAGTGAAAGTGCATTGATTGTTGAAGCATGACATTATTGAAATGAACGATTGTGAAACTGATTTGATAACTGAATTTCTTGGTTACTCGCTGAGCTTCTAGCTCACCCCAAAAATGTTTTATTCCCCTCCACAGGGCTCAAGGCGAAGGAAGGGCTTGTAGTGTTTATCATGGATTATCTCATGTATGGATTGATGGATTGAACTTGGATTTACTTTTGTGTAATAGTTCATATTGGGATTGTATTGAACGTTTAGAATTGATTGGATGTGTGATAGTCTAGCTTTGGACTTCCTCCTGTATAATAGTTGGTATCAAGGATCAGAGTGGCGCAGTGGAAGCGTGGACGCTTCGCTTTTGATATGTAAATGTTGGAATATTTGATTTATCTTTGAGATTGTATCTTGTATTTAATTGAGGACTGTAGTGAACGACTGAGTCCCGGCCAGAGCCGGGCAGGCGGCCCGCCGAACCCTCTGGTTCGCCTTAGGGGGAGGTGGGGCTGTCACATATGGCTCATAATTAAGGCTAAAGTGAGCACCTTATTAACCTAAGTTTTGAATGATCGGGCCATGACATCTTATCTTGGTTACTTTTAGGGTTTAACGGTGGGAACGAGCATGACCCGGAGTGTGAGGACCCGTAAATTTCCCTTATTGTTATATTATTTTATTTTATTTTCTCGTATGCATTTTCTTTATTATACCTTATTATATTGATTTTTTCAGACATTTTATAAGTGAATAGAGTTTTTAAAACATTTTTCTGATATAAGTTAGTTCATATTAAGTTTGGAGTGTATAGTGGATGTGGGACCCGCTAGTGCGTTAAGTGAGAGAAATTCGGCCAATTAGATTAAGTTTTGTATATAGGGATTAATTTACTAGGTGTTAAGAGATAATTAGAGGTTAGTTAGTGTATAGAAAAAGAATAACAATTTTTGCATTATCAAGTTCCTGTGTTTTTCAATGGAGTGTATAGTTACATCTTTTCATACCATTTTGTTGATTGCTTATTTCCTTCTAAATTCTTTCAGATGGCCAAAAATAAAACTATTTGACCCTTTGGATATCACTGTTCTGGAATCCGATGATGGCAATCTCGATATCACTCACGACTTTGGGACTATGGAATCCGAAATTCAAAACGAGAGTGATAGTAAGGAAGTATCTGATTCTTTTTCAAAAGGTCTCGAGCAATATGAAGAGAAATCCAAATTGAACCTAGAAGAGACAGAGATTATTAACATTGGCACTGAGACTGAGGTCAAAGAAATAAGGATAAGTATACATCTGAATGAAAAGCAGAAAAAGAAATCCCCTTCATTGCGTATTCTAATGGAAGCCAAGTTAGAAGAAGCTGATTGGTTAAAGCAGAGATTTTTAACAATTGGCTCTGATTGATGACAAGCGTCTGAATGCTATATGTCGCGGCCAATGGTACCAAAAACGCATGGCCCGTGCTTACAACAAAAAGGTCCACCGGCGATCCTTCGAAGAAGAAGACAAAGTGCTAAAGCAAATTTTGCCAATGCAAGATGAAGCCAAAGGCAAATTTGCTCCAAACTGGCAAGGCCCATTTGTCATTCAAAAGGTGCTACCGGGCGGAGCACTTGTTTTAGCAGAGATGGATGGACAGACATTCCCTCAACCTATCGACTCAGACATATGTAAGAAGTTCTTTATTTGATTGTACAAATTTCTTTTAGAAGTACGTAAGGGACGAGACAAAAAGTCAGGCCATCTTCCTTTCCAATTAAAACATTTCATCCCTAGTCATCCCATTTGAGCTATCAGAATAATAATTTTCGTTTGGCAGCCCCTGAGAATTGCAAACCCCACACTGGGGCAAATGTATTTTGAAAGAGAGATAAAAGAAAAATGAAATGAAAAAAGAGAGAAAGGAAGAAAAACCCCACACTGGGGCAAATTTATTTTGAAAGAGAGATGATCAAGAAGAAAAACCGCACACTGGGGCAAATTTAGTTTTTAAAGGAAAATGCAAAAGTGAGGAAATGCAATGAAAAATGCAATGAGAGAAAAATCCAATCAAACTGGGGCAAATTTTCCTCGGTTTCGTTCAAAAATTGGAGATAATTTCAGAATGATGCAATCTCAGGTTATTTCACACCTCTCATCAAAAAATTTGCTTTCAAGCCCCAACTTTTCTTGAAAAACACCCCACCTGACCTCATTACAAAAGCCCAAAGTACTGGCTTTCGTCACTTGCTGTATTTCTATTAGGCAGTTCGCTAATCAACTGGCAGGTGATGTCCATAATGCCTTCGCCTAAGCTTATAAGGGAAGCGCATTTTACTGATGCCAGCAATCTTCAACGCACATTCCTGAGTCGATCATGGTCGAGATTTTCCATTGTTCTTTAGGTGAAAACCCGAAAGAGCACCTCAAAAAAAGAAAAGAAAAGAAAAAAAGGAAAAGAAAAAAAGAAAAGAAAAGAAAAAGAAAGAAAAGCAAAACAAAAACAAAAGGGTGGGGTCAACCTTAGCGAAAACTCGAAAGGGCATTAAGGTAGGATTTTTTGAAGAGCAAGCGAGCACAAGGAGGAATATCTGGTGACTTGGTTCATTTGGATTTCTCTTCGTTTTGTAATACTTCTGCCAATGTTGAATTCCGGAACAAAGATATCTAGAGATTCGAATATGACATCCGTTAGCCAAAAGCTGGGTCACTTTGTAAAAATATTTTTTTTTTGCAAATACATTCTTATGAAACTCATTTTTTCTCAATTGCCTGTATTCATGGCATTTTGTAGGATTAAGCACAGTTGGTTGTGCTTGCATTCTTTTGCATATTCGGTTCTGCATGACATGTGAAATTACCTTACATTCATCATTTTTGGTCATTGAATTTTGGTGAATAACAACCTCCTGTGGTTTATTCGAAGCATACTTGGATTCAGTCATCTGTTGAAAATGGTTAAGATTCAGCAAAGCCGGCTACGCAGGTTTCACAATATGGCAAAATGCATATCTAGTCAGTCTGAAAAAATCAGAAAGTGTTGAAGTGAAAAATCCAACTAAGTCAGATGTCGCAGCAAAAGTGAACGAAGGCATCAAAAGACTTATGTTTACACGATTCTCGAAGGGAACCGGATCAAATGATGGTGGCAATTTCTTTGTTCTTTCTCTTTTGCAGAAAAATTTCATGCATGGATGAAAACAATCACACCTCACACTGGAGTCGCTATCGGAAAGAGTTCTCCAGTGAACAAAGGCGGATCGAAATGTTGCAAGCAAGTTTGATCAAAAGGTGCAACAACATGGCAATGCAGAATCAACTATTGGCTCAGATGCAAAAACTTAACCTCTACTGGGGCAAAATTTTGGGCTATTTTCAGGTAAGTATACTGGAAAGTCCCGTTTTAAATTTCTTGTTCGGGTCAGTCCCGTTTTAAATTTCTTGTTCGGGTCAGTCCCGTTTTAAATTCTTGTTCGGGCCAGTCCTGTTTTAAATTCCTTGTTCGGGTCAGTCCCGTTTAAATTTCTTGTTCGGGTCAGTCCTGTTTAAATTTCTCGTTCGGGCCAGTCCCGTTTTAAATTCCTCGTTCGGGTCAGTCCCGTTTTAAATTTCTTGTTCGGGTCAGTCCCGCTTTAAATTTCTCGTTCGGGTCAGTCCCGTTTTAAATTTCTCGTCTGGGTCAGTCCCATTTTAAAATTTTTTGTTAAAGGGGTCAGTCCTCATTTCAAAAACATCAGTCGTTTGCAGCCGAATAACACAGGTAAGTATTTTGGTGTCCACTTCTTTGTCTCAAGTTTTTCCAAAACTCAGACAAAGAGAAGCAAACTGTAGACACCAAAATTTTAACATTTTTATTTTATGTATTTATTTATCTTATTAAGTTGATTTGGTTTTATTTTTATTTATTTTTATTTTTGCTCATCTTATTTTTATTTCTATTAAGAAAATTGTTTTATTATTATTAATTAAAAAAAAGGAAAAAAAGAAAATAGTCCATCAAACACAAAAATTTTAGCTTTTATTCCTATTCGATCTTTCTTAAAATGTTATTTTGTTTATGTTATTTTCATTTTTATTAAAAAAAAAGGGTGCAAGTCTGTACAGAAGCAAAATTTGCAGCTGGCCATTTTTCTTCCATTTTTACTCATTTCCGTTGCATTTTTCCTTTTTCCTCCAAGTACTCTCGGTACAAGTCCAGCTCATCACTTAAAGATTACATTGATAAAAATCTAAAGGCTCAAAAGATCCCCAAGAAACTGATCTTTCATCAGCACCATTGATGTGAGGGTTTAGGGATTTGAGTTTGCATATAAAAGAAAAAGGGCAGTCAAGGTAAAGGGGGAGAGGGGCTGATGGAAAAATGAGGTGACGGCTGAGAGAGGGTTTTGAAAGGGAATTGAGTTGGCGGCTAGGGTTGGGATAGAGAGCTACGGGAGAAGGGAAATTGAGAGGCTGGGGGCTGAGTGAAAAAGGGACAACAAGAAGAGACCTAGGACAGCTGAGTAGAGAAAGGGTAAGAGCTGGAGAGAATAGAAGAGAGGCGAGAACGAAAAAGGGAAGAAACGGGTTCTAGGCAGAAAGTGAGAAGAAGAAGAAAAGAAAAAGAAAAGAAAAAAGGAGAACCGAGGGGAGCTATCTGAAGCAAGAAAGGGAGAAACTGAAGGAGAAAGGAAGGAGCTTCGGAATAGTGGAAAGGACAAGCTTTTGGGCTGAGAAGGAAGAGATCTGGACAGAGAACTGAAGGAAAAAGCTGGTGAGAGCTTCAGGAACGAAGGAGGAAGAAAACGGTTTCGGGTAAGAGTGAAGCAAGCAAGGGAAATCTTGGACAGTGAGGAAAACAAGGGTTTCGCAGGGATCCGTTGCGCAAGGATCTGGATTTGGTTTTGACTCCTAAAAGGCTAAGGTAATCCTTCCATCCCTTATGTTCATGAGTTATGGGGTTTACATCATAAGCTTCAAAATCTCTGCTGCTATGGCTGTTGCCGTGTTCATTTTCTTCCTTCCTTGTACTTGCTATTTGTGCATCCGGTAAAAGGGGGAGAGGCTTTGATTCATGTTTTTGCGTTAAGTAACGTTTCTTTTGCTGCAAAGAGGGAGTAAGAACGTGTAAAATACATCAATCCGAGTCTTTCCCTCCGTGACAGTTTGTCTCTTCTTTTTCTGTTTCGTTTCCCGCACAAGACTAGAGTTTTGTATTTAGTTGCTGAAGTTTTGTGTTAAGAATGGAATTTGTAATCCTCTTTTGGGCCAAAACTTGATGATTATTAGTAGATTGATGCTTGTTCGTATTTTGACATAAGACCTCATGACTGTTTCTTTCATTTCCTTTTATGCATGATCTGGAGCGAAAAAAATTCTTGGGAATGCACAGAATGAGGTTGGGTTTTGATGACAAGATCCATAAAATGTTGTTTCGGTTTGAAAGTTTGTTGTGTGTTCGGATTCTGTTAGCCGCGTATGTACTGGATGTCATTAGTTGCAGAAAATTGCAGAAGAAATGCTTGTTGCAGCAGCTTCCTTCGTAACATGCATGAAATAGTTTCTGAAAATTGCATTTTAGCCCCCCAAATTTCCCATAATGCTACTTTGGCCCAGAAATTCGAAAAACTAATCGATTGTGTCCCTCTAACATGTCATTCTTCTTTGATATGATTTAATGTGAGTTTTGGTTAGAATATGCTTGCGTTTTAGGATGAATTTGAAGGGTTCAATAACTTTTTCTAAATTTATAGTTTTGATTTGAATTTTAAGTGAAATTTTGGATAATTTTGTTGTCTAATCATAGCAAATTGGTTTTCATTTATTTTTGTGAATTTTATCATTTGAATGGTAGGTTTCACCTTAAGCCCTTAATTTTAATTTATTTGTGAGGACTCACAAATTTCTTATATTTTTCTCAAAAATACCCTTTTATTTGGAAATTATTCATTTATTATAGCCCTACTACCCAATCATTCCATAATAAGTGCAAATGAACCTAGAAAGCAAGGTTTCACTTTTCGTTTTCAAGATTGGAGCAAGTTAGGGTTTTCACGTTTTTCCGTAGTGTAATTATCCGGTACGGAGCGAGGATCAAATTTGGTGCTTAAGAGTGACTTTTAGGTGAGAAATAATATGTGATTAGAAGCAATGATAAAAAGTTAGTGAATAGGAAGTAAAAACCCTAGTACGCGTGAATTAAGGAAAAACAGTGCGAACCGACGGATACCGTGCACTACCGATTGAACACACCACTTGATCACCACTTTCTTACCATACAAGCTCATTAATATTTGAGCAAAATATCTCCTTAATTTCCAGCTAGCCTTGACCGAATTTTGGGGCTGAAATTGCAAGAAAGAAAAAGAAAATTTTGCTTGGTAATTGGTGGTGACAAGTGTCACACCATTAAGGGTCTTGACCAAGACCAATTGTCCAACCTTCTTATCACCTTGGAGCAGCATTTCTTCTTCATTTTTTCTGCTGTTTGGCCGAGAGAGAGGGAGAGAAAAACCCAAGTGAGAGCTGCCATTTTTATCTTGAGTTTGTGAGTGTTAAGTGAGGAACTAAAATTCTAAACCGATTAAAGAGTGAGTTGTGAGCTTGAGAGGCTAGGGGAACCAAGAATTCCAAGAGGAGGTGAAGTATCACTCTTACAAGCTTCATTTGTTGAGGTATAAGGCTAAACCATGGCTTTGGTTCTTTTATTTTGGTTTAAGTTGTTATATAATACTTGTTTTGGTTGGATTAGTGGTGATACAAGTTGTTATGATGATTTAAAGGTGATTTATGTGAGTTAGGGTTTGAGGTATTTGCTGCCTATCCTTGCTATATGGATGATATATGTTGTATTTAAGCTTATATAAGTGGTTGTGGTGATGATTGGAGTAAGAAATCAAGAAAGGTTGCATTGAATCCCAAAATTCCAGGTTTCTGGAAAATTTCAGCTCTATTCTGTCCGGTTTTATTGCACCATGTTAGAGGCTGAATTAGGCTTGGTATAAAACATAAAATTTGTAGATAATGGTATTTTATAGGTGCCTACAAAATTTCGGCTCAATCGGAGCAAGGTAACCTGTGAAAAGACCAAAATACCCTCACTATTTTAGGATGTTTCCAGTGTTCCGTTTTAGTCAGTTCATCCAGTTTATCATGCTTATTCACTAGGATCCGTGCTGATTTAACCATTTGACAAAACATGAAAGTTTTAGTACCCTGTCTTAGCTTTTCAACACCTACAAGAACACCTTAAACGGACCTTGGTAGACTGAGATATGACCATTCTAGTTAATTAGCCATATAGTTGGAAGTTGGCTCTGTAAATTGGGAATTTGACCAGGTTACACTGGAAATTTGACTAAGTGACCTTCATGAAAGTTGTAGGACTTTGTCTTAGCTTCGAAATGGTATACGTTTCACACCAATCTGATAAGCGTAGCCTCAGATGTGTTCTTTCCGCAAAAATCTGTCAAATCTGTCTTTTGTAAACTTCATTTCCGCATTTGTTATTAGTTGATTTATGTCCTTGTATTGTCTTGAGCCTATGGAACGGCTATTGAAATGCATTTGTGTTGTGTATAAACTTGGGCTTGAATGAGAAAGATAATGAAGCCAAAATGGCTGGAAAATTAGGTAAACACAAAGGGCATGCTGCCCAAATTTTTGCTCGAGGACTAGGGATTTACACTTACGACTTGGGTAAGGTTGACAAATGAATATCACTTGAACCATCTAGGACTTTTGCTACTTTGGTTATCGAGGGTTATACGTTAGAATCTAGCCGAACTTGTACCCCTACGGAAAGTGGTATTAATCACTATAAATCCGTTTTCCTTGCACTTTCGACTTAAAAGCTATTTCCAAGTATAATTGATACCAAAATTTACCATTTAAAAAGCGAACGAGTGATTTATGGATATTTTCCAGACTGTCGCGCCCCACTTTTTGAGTATGTGAAAGTAGTGTGTGGGATATGTATGTGAACGTGTGTGAAAATGAAAATAAAAGGCCGTGGGATTGTGAAATGCGACGGTTTGGCCAAACAAAGTTCAAAAAGGGTTTTTGAATGGAAAATGGAGTCGCCACTTGGTATAGAGTTAGGGTGTACCAAGTCACCCAAAAAGTGATTTTTTTTTGGAAAGAAAAGTAAACAAACCCTTTTTAAAGAACTCTTAGATCTACGTAACCAAAGAAAGGGATCGGGGGTCACATTTGATAAGGGAGAAGGCAAAGGCAAAGCCTAAGGCACTCCCTTACCCTAGCCAAAGCTAGTTGCGTGACTTAGCCCTTCTTTTCTTAATTCTTCTACCCAAAATATGTGTTGCATGTTGGATGTGACTAATGGATATGAAAAAAATGCAATCCTAAATCTAAAATGTCTCTTATGAGGCTTTTTGGTCCCAATCACATGAGTTGTGATGGCCAATAAGGAAAACTCTCATAGAGGTCACGGGTAATGCAAATGAAGACCCAAATATGAGTGCAAGTGTGAAAATGTAAGAGGAATGCAAAATAAAATAAAATAAAAATACAAATGTGAGTGCAAGTGTGCAAATGTAATAAAAGTGCATGTGTGCAAATGTAAGAAAAGTGCATATGTGCCAATTGAGAAAATGAAGATGTATGTGTGCAAGTGGATCAAAATATGGTATAATGGTAGTAAATGCATCTAAGTACAATTGGGTGCAATTTGTGAGGTAGAAAATAAATAAGTGATAGGGAAAGAAGAGAAAGTGTGTGAACATGGCATGTGGAGTAAAAAATATAAGTAGTGAGAATATGTAGATGAAAAAATGATATGGTAAAATGGAGGTGCATGATCTTAGAGGAATGCATCAAGTCGGGTACGGGAATGACTTCTATCTTCATGATTTTAATTTTCCCTTTGATTAGAAGGAAGAACTAGCGTGCTAAGGCTATTTTGTAGCCACACTCACTCGTTTCCCTTACCTAAAGGGGACTCTCAAGCAAATGTACCCTATAACTAGCATGAGGATGCAAAAACCTAAAATGAAGGGGAAAGGATTGGAGGATCATGCCAAATGCTAGAAAACTAAGAAAAATGTATGAAATGTAGTGAAACATGCAAGTATGTACTAACGAGAGGGGACGGCCTATTGGGGTCTAGCATTGGACTAGCTCTTTTCTAAAATTCTCTCACAAGCATTGGACTTGCGAGAGCTCGAGGGGAAAGACCATGACCAGCGTTGGACTAGCCACGGTGACGTCACACACTCATTATAAACCAAATAAATCATGTAAAGTCTAATAAAGCAAATAAACACATAAATCACATATTGCACATAACACATAAGCATGGTATCTAGATGCAAGACCCTAAGAAAGCAAGTAACACGTACCACGTAAGCATGCAAATCACACAAGGCAATTAAGGCCCTAACTATTACATTTTTAGGGAGGAAGGCCTACTACAATCTAAAAGGGGAAACGGAATAAGATAAATAAAATAACCTAGCTATTACAACTTTGGCATTCAAGTGCCTTCAAATGACTTGCTAATTAAAACGAAATAAAAAGAAAGCGAAATAGGCAATTAAACATAAAATGAAAAACGAATTAAGCATGCATATTCACACGTAACACGTAGGAGCACGTAGGAGAAATAAAATCAACAAAATAGAGGTTACCTCCCTTGCAATAGTAATGAAATGTAGGAAATATTAGCTTCGAAACCCTTCAAAAACAAAAGAAAGGGTCAAGGCATCTCAAATAACCAGATAAAAATGAAGTTGAACCATTGAAAGCATTTAAATAACTAAACAGTCCATGATTCACAAAATTAGGATCCAATTGAAAGGAAAAAGAAAGTTTTAGGGATCAGCTTGACTAAATTTTCAACTGTTTGGGCCATGATGCAACAAGAGGAAACTTGGGAGGTCCAGAAACGAATTCTTAACAACGTTTCCATGCATGCAACAAGACATTCGGCCAAGTGAAAGTCTTCTTTGCTTATGCGAGGCTTGCTGCTATTTCTCACCCATTTGGCCGAGAAAGCATTCATGAAAATGACCCAACACATTCCCCCTCATTCAAACACAACATACACAGACTTGAAACAAAGGTAGGGGAAAGATCTAACCAGCTTTTGAACAACAAAAGTGGAACGACAAGATCTGGAGAAAAAAAAACATGCTAACATTGAAGAAAACAAGAATTTCCGCAGCTTTTCGGTTTCTTACTCAAGTGACAAAGTTGACTCCTTTCATCTTTTGTCATGAGCAAACCAACTTATATACAATCAAACCATTCCAACGAGATGGGTAAATGAATCCAAATCCCAAATCAAAACATTACAGTTTCACTTAGTTCGAACATAACAGAGTACGAAAGACAAAATAAAGAAGATCAAAACCGCAATTTCTTTGCTAGTTTCTGGTGGAAGAGAAATTTGTGTTGCTAAGGACATCATATCCATTACGCACCCATTACATCATGCTACACCCAAAGGAAGAGAAAAGACCAATGCAACCCAGGAATAGCAAACAAATCTTAAAAGTTAAGCAAACCAAAACAAACTTCAGCAACCCAAGCGAAGAAAAAAATCTGTTCGCACAGCTGCAGTATGATCGAGGGGACTCTTGGCTCCTTTAAACTCTAATATCATGACCTAGAAAGGACTCAATACAGGACCTAAACTCACTCCAGCACCAAAACTCGGGACGAAGGGGAGAGGGGAGATTCAATAAGGCTCCTGAAACGTAACATGCAACCTAATGGTCTGAATACTTGCTAAACTTCGATTACTCAAACTTTCCAAGAAAATTAAGGCAAATAAAACTGATTGGCCTTTATTCCTGTGTTCCCAAACACGCACATGGCATCCCATTCAAATGGCAAGCAGATTAAACACTCCAAATGGACAAAACACCGGCAACCAAAAAAGGAAGGAAAAGGATCCGTCAACATTGCTGCAACAAACCAAGATGTTTGCACTTGTTGCAGCAGAAATTTTCTTGAGCAGGTCTCTTTCAGGAAACCTGATAGACTTGACCATGGTAAAAGATCCAAGAACAGAGGGCATAAAGTCATATTCACCAGAAATCAACCACATCGATCATAACCATGAATACACAAAACAGAAGACCGGAAATTCCTATACAAATTTATCAAATCTTGAAGCTAAAAATGGAAACTTTGCCAAGAACCAAAGACAGAGTAACGTTACCTCTATCTAGCCAGCATTTTTGGACGTGAAATAAGCCCCAGAGGTCGTGAAAGATGGAGAGAAATCCGATTCAGATTGATATCTTTGGCTCTAGCTTTCACGGAGACTGCGCTTTTCTGGTGAAGACTGCTGCAATAGTAGTGGACTCCAGTAGGATGGGGCAGCTTCGTGCGGCGGAGGGAAAAGCTTGTTGTGACTGCAATAGCCAGGCTCTTCCAAATCTGGAGGAGAATTATGGCGTCCTCCATCAACAAGCGCAACGTCCATTACGGCAGCAACTTTCCATGACCCATGAATCCCAAAAACTTCAGAAGCTTGCTTTCCTCCTTCTTTTCCAGTTTCTTTTTGCTTGAAGACCTTTTCTTTTCTCTCGCTAGGTTTTCTACTACCCAATCTAAGATCTCCCTCTAGCTCTCTCGGTTTCCTCTTTCAAAGCCCTCAGTTTTCCAGCCGTCACTCCTTCTTTTTTGTCCCGCCGTCAACTACATCAGACTTCGCTCTCAGCCCTTTCTCTCGCTCAAAGCTGCGTCTTTTTCATCAACCCTCATCTCAAACCCCCGACTCTCCTGGCTTCTCTCCCACTCACTCAGCCGTCATCCAAGAAACCCCTCTCTCTGTGTTTTTTCGTTTCCTTTTCTGTCGCCCTTTCTAGCTCTCTCTAAGACTCCAGCCGTCATAAAACTCTCTCCCCTTGGCTGCGGTTTCTTTTCAGCCCTTATATATTAAGTGAGAAACCCTAAAACCCTCCTTTCAATGGCTACAAACCAACCTCCTCTCCAGCTCTCTCTCTTGGCCATCCGATGACACCCTTATAATGAAACAGCTTTTTGCGTTTTTTTTTTTTTAACAAAATAAACAACAAACCTTCCGAATTTGAATCTAAAAATTTAAAGAATGTTTTTTTGTGAGCAATTCTCTTTTTTTTTTTCAAAAAATCTTAAAATTAACAGACAAATAAGCAAAAATGAATAAAATTAAAAGATTTGATGTCCAAAATGTGTAAAAAATGTCTAAGATAAAATTTTGAGATAATTAAAACAAAAACGAGTAAAAATTTGGTGTCTACAGTTTTCCCCTCCTTGTCTCAGTTTTGAAAAAACTTGAGACAAAGAAATAGACACCAAATACTTACCTGTGTCATTCGGCAGCAAAACCGCTCGAACGACTGACGCTCTTGAAATTAGGACGGACTCCTTTAACGAAAACAAAATTTTGAAATGGGACTGACCCAAACGAGAAATTTAAACGGGACTGACCCGAACAGAAAATTTAAAAGCGGGACTGACCCAAACAAAGTTTAAAATCGTGGGACTGGCCCGAACAAAATTAAAATCATGGGACTGACCCGAATAAAATTTAAATTATGGGACTGACCTGAATAAAAAATAAAATCTAAAATCATGGGACTGACCCGAATAAAATTTAAAATCATGGGACTGACCCGAATAAAAACATCATGGGACTGACCCGAATAAAAACATCAATGGACTGACCCGAATAAAATTTAAAATCATGGGACTGGCCCGAACAAAAATTTAAA